>NW_026535914.1:0-229680 GCF_028551555.1 Melozone crissalis | reverse complement strand
CGGCTCCGAGACGAAGAAGCTGCTTTTTCGCCCAAAGACGATTCTGCGCTCACAGTGCTCTGCGGTGTGCGCCTTCTGCCGAAAGAGGTCCGGGTGCGGTGCTTAGCTCTGCAGAGCACCGTACCTTCGTCTTTAGCCTCTCTTCTCGTCTACATCTTAGCAAAAAGCTTTTCCACTCTGTCTGGCAAGGAGAAACTGTGCCAGCACAGAAAACATCTCCCATCGTGTTCTAGAGGCTGCACGGAGGTCTGCCGAGTGTTTTGCAAGAAGAGAAAGAAAGTTGTCCAAAACAGCTTGCAATCGAATGTTCATGTGAATAGAAAAGGCAGGAGAGTGGTCAGGTACTGTTTTCTCTCAGTTGGCACGCTGCGCACACAATCGCAGGGATGTACAGCTTGTTTCATTACCTTTGCCAAGTTGTCGCTCTCTCCGGCTCCCGGAGACGAAGAAGCTGCTTCTTCGCGCAAAGACGATTCTGCCGCTCACAGTGCTCTGCGGTGTGCGCCTTCTGCCGAAAGAGGCCCGGGAGCGGTGCTTAGCTCTGCAGAGCACCGTACCTTCGTCTTTAGCCTCTCTTCCCGTCTACATCTTAGCAAAAAGCTTTTCCACTCTGTCTGGCAAGGAGAAACTGTGCCAGCACAGAAAACATCTCCCATCGTGTTCTAGAGGCTCCACGGAGGTCTGCCGAGTATTTTGCAAGAAGAGAAAGAAAGTTGTCCAAAACAGCTTGCAATCGAATGTTCATGTGAATAGAAAAGGCAGGAGAGTGGTCAGGTACTGTTTTCTCTCAGTTGGCAAGCTGCGCACACAATCGCAGTGTTGTACAGCTTGTTTCATCACCTTTGCGAAGTTGCCGCTCTCTCGGCTCTCGGAGACGGAGAAGCTGCTTCTTCGCGCAAAGACGATTCTGCCGCTCACAGTGCTCTGCGGTGTGCGCCTTCTGCCGAAAGAGGCCCGGGTGCGGTGCTTAGCTCTGCAGAGCACCGTACCTTCGTCTTTAGCCTCTCTTCTCGTCTACATCTTAGCAAAAAGCTTTTCCACGCTGTCTGGCAAGGAGAAACTGTGCCAGCACAGAAAAACATCTCCCATCGTGTTCTAGAGGCTGCACGGAGGTCTGCCGAGTGTTTTGCAAGAAGAGAGAGAAAGTTGTCCAAAACAGCTTGCAATCGAATGTTCATGTGAATAGAAAAGGCAGGAGAGTGGTCAGGTACTGTTTCCTCTCACTAGGCAAGCTGCGCACCACAATCGCAGTGTTGTACAGCTGGTTTCATCACCTTTGCCAAGTTGTCGCTCTCTCCGGCTCCCGGAGACGAAGAAGCTGCTTCTTCGCGCAAAGACGATTCTGCCGCTCACAGTGCTCTGCGGTGTGCGCCTTCTGCCGAAAGAGGCCCGGGAGCGGTGCTTAGCTCTGCAGAGCACCGTACCTTCGTCTTTAGCCTCTCTTCTCGTCTACATCTTAGCAAAAAGCTTTTCCACTCTGTCTGGCAAGGAGAAACTGTGCCAGCACAGAAAACATCTCCCATCGTGTTCTAGAGGCTGCACGGAGGTCTGCCGAGTGTTTTGCAAGAAGAGAGAGAAAGTTGTCCAAACAGCTTGCAATCGAATGTTCATGTGAATAGAAAAGGCAGGAGAGTGGTCAGGTACTGTTTCCTCTCACTAGGCAAGCTGCGCACACAATCGCAGTGTTGTACAGCTTGTTTCATCACCTTTGCCAAGTTGTCGCTCTCTCCGGCTCCCGGAGACGAAGAAGCTGCTTCTTCGCGCAAAGACGATTCTGCCGCTCACAGTGCTCTGCGGTGTGCGCCTTCTGCCGAAAGAGGCCCGGGAGCGGTGCTTAGCTCTGCAGAGCACCGCACCTTCGTCTTTAGCCTCTCTTCCCGTCTACATCTTAGCAAAAAGCTTTTCCACTCTGTCTGCAAGGAGAAACTGTGCCAGCACAGAAAACATCTCCCATCGTGTTCTAGAGGCTCCACGGAGGTCTGCCGAGTATTTTGCAAGAAGGAGAAAGAAAGTTGTCCAAAACAGCTTGCAATCGAATGTTCATGTGAATAGAAAAGGCAGGAGAGTGGTCAGGTACTGTTTTCTCTCAGTTGGCAAGCTGCGCACACAATCGCAGTGTTGTACAGCTTGTTTCATCACCTTTGCGAAGTTGCCGCTCTCTCCGGCTCTCGGAGACGAAGAAGCTGCTTCTTCGCGCAAAGACGATTCTGCCGCTCACAGTGCTCTGCGGTGTGCGCCTTCTGCCGAAAGAGGCCCGGGTGCGGTGCATAGCTCTGCAGAGCACCGTACCTTCGTCTTTAGCCTCTCTTCTCGTCTACATCTTAGCAAAAAGCTTTTCCACGCTGTCTGGCAAGGAGAAACTGTGCCAGCACAGAAAACATCTCCCATCGTGTCTAGAGGCTGCACGGAGGTCTGCCGAGTATTTTGCAAGAAGAGAGAGAAAGTTGTCCAAAACAGCTTGCAATCGATGTTCATGTGAATAGAAAAGGCAGGAGAGTGGTCAGGTACTGTTTTCTCTCAGTTGGCAAGCTGCGCACACAATCGCAGTGTTGTACAGCTTGTTTCATCACCTTTGCGAAGCTGCCGCTCTCTCCGGCTCCCGGAGACGAAGAAGCTGCTTCTTCGCGCAAAGACGATTCTGCCGCTCACAGTGCTCTGCGGTGTGCGCCTTCTGCCGAAAGAGGTCCGGGAGCGGTGCTAGCTCTGCAGAGCACCGTACCTTCGTCTTTAGCCTCTCTTCTCGTCTACATCTTAGCAAAAAGCTTTTCCACTCTGTCTGGCAAGGAGAAACTGTGCCAGCACAGAAAACATCTCCCATCGTCTTCTAGAGGCTGCACGGAGGTCTGCTGAGTATTTTGCAAGAAGAGAAAGAAAGTTGTCCAAAACAGGTTGCAATCGAATGTTCATGTGAATAGAAAAGGCCGGAGAGTGGTCAGGTACTGTTTTCTCTCAGTTGGCAAGCGGCGCACACAATCGCAGTGTTGTACAGCTTGTTTCATCACCTTTGCGAAGCTGCCGCTCTCTCCGGCTCCCGGAGACGAAGAAGCTGCTTCTTCGCGCAAAGACGATTCTGCCGCTCACTGTGCTCTGCAGTGTGTGTCTTCTGCCGAAAGAGGCCTGTGAGCTGTGCTTAGCTCTGCAGAGCACCATACCTGCTTCTTTAGCCTCTCTTCTCGTCTACATCTTAGCAAAAAGCTTTTCCACTCTGTCTGGCAAGGAGAAACTGTGCCAGCACAGAAAATATCTCCCATCGTGTTCTAGAGCTGCACGCAGGTCTGCCGAGTGTTTTGCAAGAAGAGAAAGAAAGTTGTCCAAAACAGCTTGCAATCGAATGTTCATGTGAATAGAAAAGGCAGGAGAGTGGTCAGGTACTGTTTTCTCTCAGTGGCAAGCTGCGCACACAATCGCAGTGTTGTACAGCTTGTTTCATCACCTTTGCCAAGTTGTCGCTCTCTCCGGCTCCCTGGGACGAAGAAGCTGCTTCTTCGCGCAAAGACGATTCTGCCGCTCACAGTGCTCTGCGGTGTGCGCCTTCTGCCGAAAGGGGTCCGGGAGCGTGCTTAGCTCTGCAGAGCACCGTACCTTCGTCTTTAGCCTCTCTTCTCGTCTACATCTTAGCAAAAAGCTTTTCCACTCTGTCTGGCAAGGAGAAACTGTGCCAGCACAGAAAACATCTCCCATCGTGTTCTAGAGGCTCCACGGAGGTCTGCCGAGTATTTTGCAAGAAGAGAAAGAAAGTTGTCCAAAACAGCTTGCAATCGAATGTTCATGTGAATAGAAAAGGCAGGAGAGTGGTCAGGTACTGTTTTCTCTCAGTTGGCAAGCTGCGCACACAATCGCAGTGTTGTACAGCTTGTTTCATCACCTTTGCGAAGTTGCCGCTCTCTCCGGCTCCCGGAGACGAAGAAGCTGCTTCTTCGCGCAAAGACGATTCTGCCGCTCACAGTGCTCTGCGGTGTGCGCCTTCTGCCGAAAGAGGCCCGGGAGCGGTGCTTAGCTCTGCAGAGCACCGTACCTTCGTCTTTAGCCTCTCTTCTCGTCTACATCTTAGCAAAAAGCTTTTCCACTCTGTCTGGCAAGGAGAAACTGTGCCAGCACAGAAAACATCTCCCATCGTGTTCTAGAGGCTGCACGGAGGTCTGCCGAGTGTTTTGCAAGAAGAGAGAGAAAGTTGTCCAAAACAGCTTGCAATCGAATGTTCATGTGAATAGAAAAGGCAGGAGAGTGGTCAGGTACTGTTTTCTCTCACTTGGCAAGCTGCGCACACAATCGCAGTGTTGTACAGCTTGTTTCATCACCTTTGCGAAGCTGCCGCTCTCTCCGGCTCCCGGAGACGAAGAAGCTGCTTCTTCGCGCAAAGACGATTCTGCCGCTCACAGTGCTCTGCGGTGTGCGCCTTCTGCCGAAAGAGGTCCGGGAGCGGTGCTTAGCTCTGCAGAGCACCGTACCTTCGTCTTTAGCCTCTCTTCTCGTCTACATCTTAGCAAAAAGCTTTTCCACTCTGTCTGGCAAGGAGAAACTGTGCCAGCACAGAAAACATCTCCCATCGTGTTCTAGAGGCTGCACGGAGGTCTGCCGAATATTTTGCAAGAAGAGAAAGAAAGTTGTCCAAAACAGTTTGCAATCGAATGTTCATGTGAATAGAAAAGGCAGGAGAGTGGTCAGGTACTGTTTTCTCTCACTTGGCAAGCTGCGCACACAATCGCAGTGTTGTACAGCTTGTTTCATCACCTTTGCGAAGTTGCCGCTCTCTCCGGCTCCCGGAGACGAAGAAGCTGCTTCTTCGCGCAAAGACGATTCTGCCGCTCACAGTGCTCTGCGGTGTGCGCCTTCTGCCGAAAGAGGCCCGGGAGCGGTGCTTAGCTCTGCAGAGCACCGTACCTTCGTCTTTAGCCTCTCTTCTCGTCTACATCTTAGCAAAAAGCTTTTCCACTCTGTCTGGCAAGGAGAAACTGTGCCAGCACAGAAAACATCTCCCATCGTGTTCTAGAGGCTGCACGGAGGTCTGCCGAGTATTTTGCAAGAAGAGAAAGAAAGTTGTCCAAAACAGCTAGCAATCGAATGTTCATGTGAATAGAAAAGGCCGGAGAGTGGTCAGGTACTGTTTTCTCTCAGTTGGCAAACTGCGCACACAATCGCAGTGTTGTACAGCTTGTTTCATCACCTTTGCGAAGTTGCCGCTCCCTCCGGCTCCCGGAGACGAAGAAGCTGCTTCTTCGCGCAAAGACGATTCTGCCGCTCACAGTGCTCTGCGGTGAGCGCCTTCTGCCGAAAGAGGTCCGGGAGCGGTGCTTAGCTCTGCAGAGCACCGTACCTTCGTCTTTAGCCTCTCTTCTCGTCTACATCTTAGCAAAAAGCTTTTCCACTCTGTCTGGCAAGGAGAAACTGTGCCAGCACAGAAAACATCTCCCATCGTGTTCTAGAGGCTGCACGGAGGTCTGCCGAGTGTTTTGCAAGAAGAGAAAGAAAGTTGTCCAAAACAGCTTGCAATCGAATGTTCATGTGAATAGAAAAGGCAGGAGAGTGGTCAGGTACTGTTTTCTCTCAGTTGGCAAGCTGCCCACACAATCGCAGTGTTGTACAGCTTGTTTCATCACCTTTGCGAAGTTGCCGCTCTCTCCGGCTCCCGGAGACGAAGAAGCTGCTTCTTCGCGCAAAGACGATTCTGCCGCTCACTGTGCTCTGCAGTGTGTGTCTTCTGCCGAAAGAGGCCCGTGAGCTGTGCTTAGCTCTGCAGAGCACCATACCTGCTTCTTTAGCCTCTCTTCTCGTCTACATCTTAGCAAAAAGTTTTCCACTCTGTCTGGCAAGGAGAAACTGTGCCAGCACAGAAAATATCTCCCATCGTGTTCTAGAGGCTGCACGCAGGTCTGCCGAGTGTTTTGCAAGAAGAGAAAGAAAGTTGTCCAAAACAGCTTGCAATCGAATGTTCATGTGAATAGAAAAGGCAGGAGAGTGGTCAGGTACTGTTTTCTCTCACTTGGCAAGCTGCGCACACAATCGCAGTGTTGTACAGCTTGTTTCATCACCTTTGCGAAGTTGCCGCTCTCTCCGGCTCCCGGAGACGAAGAAGCGGCTTCTTCGCGCAAAGACGATTCTGCCGCTCACAGTGCTCTGCGGTGTGCGCCTTCTGCCGAAAGAGGCCCGGGAGCGGTGCTTAGCTCTGCAGAGCACCGTACCTTCGTCTTTAGCCTCTCTTCTCGTCTACATCTTAGCAAAAAGCTTTTCCACTCTGTCTGGCAAGGAGAAACTGTGCCAGCACAGAAAACATCTCCCATCGTGTTCTAGAGGCTGCACGGAGGTCTGCCGAGTGTTTTGCAAGAAGAGAAAGAAAGTTGTCCAAAACAGTTTGCAATCGAATGTTCATGTGAATACAAAAGGCAGGAGAGTGGTCAGGTACTGTTTTCTCTCACTTGGCAAGCTGCGCACACAATCGCAGTGTTGTACAGCTTGTTCATCACCTTTGCGAAGTTGCCGCTCTCTCCGGCTCCCGGAGACGAAGAAGCTGCTTCTTCGTGCAAAGACGATTCTGCCGCTCACAGTGCTCTGCGGTGTGCGCCTTCTGCCGAAAGAGGTCCGGGAGCGGTGCTTAGCTCTGCAGAGCACCGTACCTTCGTCTTTAGCCTCTCTTCTCGTCTACATCTTAGCAAAAAGCTTTTCAAATCTGTCTGGCAAGGAGAAACTGTGCCAGCACAAAAAACATCTCCCATCGTGTTCTAGAGGCTGCACGGAGGTCGGCCGAGTGTTTTGCAAGAAGAGAAAGAAAGTTGTCCAAAACAGCTTGCAATCGAATGTTCATGTGAATAGAAAAGGCAGGAGAGTGGTCAGGTACTGTTTTCTCTCAGTTGGCAAGCGGCGCACACAATCGCAGTGTTGTACAGCTTGTTTCATCACCTTTGCGAAGTTGCCGCTCTCTCCGGCTCCCGGAGACGAAGAAGCTGCTTTTCGCCCAAAGACGATTCTGCCGCTCACAGTGCTCTGCGGTGTGCGCCTTCTGCCGAAAGAGGTCCGGGTGCGGTGCTTAGCTCTGCAGAGCACCGTACCTTCGTCTTTAGCCTCTCTTCTCGTCTACATCTTAGCAAAAAGCTTTTCCACTCTGTCTGGCAAGGAGAAACTGTGCCAGCACAGAAAACATCTCCCATCGTGTTCTAGAGGCTGCACGGAGGTCTGCCGAGTGTTTTGCAAGAAGAGAAAGAAAGTTGTCCAAAACAGCTTGCAATCGAATGTTCATGTGAATAGAAAAGGCAGGAGAGTGGTCAGGTACTGTTTTCTCTCAGTTGGCACGCTGCGCACACAATCGCAGGGATGTACAGCTTGTTTCATTACCTTTGCCAAGTTGTCGCTCTCTCCGGCTCCCGGAGACGAAGAAGCTGCTTCTTCGCGCAAAGACGATTCTGCCGCTCACAGTGCTCTGCGGTGGTGCGCCTTCTGCCGAAAGAGGCCCGGGAGCGGTGCTTAGCTCTGCAGAGCACCGTACCTTCGTCTTTAGCCTCTCTTCCCGTCTACATCTTAGCAAAAAGCTTTTCCACTCTGTCTGGCAAGGAGAAACTGTGCCAGCACAGAAAACATCTCCCATCGTGTTCTAGAGGCTCCACGGAGGTCTGCCGAGTATTTTGCAAGAAGAGAAAGAAAGTTGTCCAAAACAGCTTGCAATCGAATGTTCATGTGAATAGAAAAGGCAGGAGAGTGGTCAGGTACTGTTTTCTCTCAGTTGGCAAGCTGCGCACACAATCGCAGTGTTGTACAGCTTGTTTCATCACCTTTGCGAAGTTGCCGCTCTCTCCGGCTCTCGGAGACGGAGAAGCTGCTTCTTCGCGCAAAGACGATTCTGCCGCTCACAGTGCTCTGCGGTGTGCGCCTTCTGCCGAAAGAGGCCCGGGTGCGGTGCTTAGCTCTGCAGAGCACCGTACCTTCGTCTTTAGCCTCTCTTCTCGTCTACATCTTAGCAAAAAGCTTTTCCACGCTGTCTGGCAAGGAGAAACTGTGCCAGCACAGAAAACATCTCCCATCGTGTTCTAGAGGCTGCACGGAGGTCTGCCGAGTGTTTTGCAAGAAGAGAGAGAAAGTTGTCCAAAACAGCTTGCAATCGAATGTTCATGTGAATAGAAAAGGCAGGAGAGTGGTCAGGTACTGTTTCCTCTCACTAGGCAAGCTGCGCACACAATCGCAGTGTTGTACAGCTGGTTTCATCACCTTTGCCAAGTTGTCGCTCTCTCCGGCTCCCGGAGACGAAGAAGCTGCTTCTTCGCGCAAAGACGATTCTGCCGCTCACAGTGCTCTGCGGTGTGCGCCTTCTGCCGAAAGAGGCCCGGGAGCGGTGCTTAGCTCTGCAGAGCACCGTACCTTCGTCTTTAGCCTCTCTTCTCGTCTACATCTTAGCAAAAAGCTTTTCCACTCTGTCTGGCAAGGAGAAACTGTGCCAGCACAGAAAACATCTCCCATCGTGTTCTAGAGGCTGCACGGAGGTCTGCCGAGTGTTTTGCAAGAAGAGAGAGAAAGTTGTCCAAAACAGCTTGCAATCGAATGTTCATGTGAATAGAAAAGGCAGGAGAGTGGTCAGGTACTGTTTCCTCTCACTAGGCAAGCTGCGCACACAATCGCAGTGTTGTACAGCTTGTTTCATCACCTTTGCCAAGTTGTCGCTCTCCTCCGGCTCCCGGAGACGAAGAAGCTGCTTCTTCGCGCAAAGACGATTCTGCCGCTCACAGTGCTCTGCGGTGTGCGCCTTCTGCCGAAAGAGGCCCGGGAGCGGTGCTTAGCTCTGCAGAGCACCGCACCTTCGTCTTTAGCCTCTCTTCCCGTCTACATCTTAGCAAAAAGCTTTTCCACTCTGTCTGGCAAGGAGAAACTGTGCCAGCACAGAAAACATCTCCCATCGTGTTCTAGAGGCTCCACGGAGGTCTGCCGAGTATTTTGCAAGAAGAGAAAGAAAGTTGTCCAAAACAGCTTGCAATCGAATGTTCATGTGAATAGAAAAGGCAGGAGAGTGGTCAGGTACTGTTTTCTCTCAGTTGGCAAGCTGCGCACACAATCGCAGTGTTGTACAGCTTGTTTCATCACCTTTGCGAAGTTGCCGCTCTCTCCGGCTCTCGGAGACGAAGAAGCTGCTTCTTCGCGCAAAGACGATTCTGCCGCTCACAGTGCTCTGCGGTGTGCGCCTTCTGCCGAAAGAGGCCCGGGTGCGGTGCATAGCTCTGCAGAGCACCGTACCTTCGTCTTTAGCCTCTCTTCTCGTCTACATCTTAGCAAAAAGCTTTTCCACGCTGTCTGGCAAGGAGAAACTGTGCCAGCACAGAAAACATCTCCCATCGTGTTCTAGAGGCTGCACGGAGGTCTGCCGAGTATTTTGCAAGAAGAGAGAGAAAGTTGTCCAAAACAGCTTGCAATCGAATGTTCATGTGAATAGAAAAGGCAGGAGAGTGGTCAGGTACTGTTTTCTCTCAGTTGGCAAGCTGCGCACACAATCGCAGTGTTGTACAGCTTGTTTCATCACCTTTGCGAAGCTGCCGCTCTCTCCGGCTCCCGGAGACGAAGAAGCTGCTTCTTCGCGCAAAGACGATTCTGCCGCTCACAGTGCTCTGCGGTGTGCGCCTTCTGCCGAAAGAGGTCCGGGAGCGGTGCTTAGCTCTGCAGAGCACCGTACCTTCGTCTTTAGCCTCTCTTCTCGTCTACATCTTAGCAAAAAGCTTTTCCACTCTGTCTGGCAAGGAGAAACTGTGCCAGCACAGAAAACATCTCCCATCGTCTTCTAGAGGCTGCACGGAGGTCTGCTGAGTATTTTGCAAGAAGAGAAAGAAAGTTGTCCAAAACAGGTTGCAATCGAATGTTCATGTGAATAGAAAAGGCCGGAGAGTGGTCAGGTACTGTTTTCTCTCAGTTGGCAAGCGGCGCACACAATCGCAGTGTTGTACAGCTTGTTTCATCACCTTTGCGAAGCTGCCGCTCTCTCCGGCTCCCGGAGACGAAGAAGCTGCTTCTTCGCGCAAAGACGATTCTGCCGCTCACTGTGCTCTGCAGTGTGTGTCTTCTGCCGAAAGAGGCCTGTGAGCTGTGCTTAGCTCTGCAGAGCACCATACCTGCTTCTTTAGCCTCTCTTCTCGTCTACATCTTAGCAAAAAGCTTTTCCACTCTGTCTGGCAAGGAGAAACTGTGCCAGCACAGAAAATATCTCCCATCGTGTTCTAGAGGCTGCACGCAGGTCTGCCGAGTGTTTTGCAAGAAGAGAAAGAAAGTTGTCCAAAACAGCTTGCAATCGAATGTTCATGTGAATAGAAAAGGCAGGAGAGTGGTCAGGTACTGTTTTCTCTCAGTTGGCAAGCTGCGCACACAATCGCAGTCTTGTACAGCTTGTTTCATCACCTTTGCCAAGTTGTCGCTCTCTCCGGCTCCCTGGGACGAAGAAGCTGCTTCTTCGCGCAAAGACGATTCTGCCGCTCACAGTGCTCTGCGGTGTGCGCCTTCTGCCGAAAGGGGTCCGGGAGCGGTGCTTAGCTCTGCAGAGCACCGTACCTTCGTCTTTAGCCTCTCTTCTCGTCTACATCTTAGCAAAAAGCTTTTCCACTCTGTCTGGCAAGGAGAAACTGTGCCAGCACAGAAAACATCTCCCATCGTCTTCTAGAGGCTGCACGGAGGTCTGCCGAGTGTTTTGCAAGAAGAGAAAGAAAGTTGTCCAAAACAGCTTGCAATCGAATGTTCATGTGAATAGAAAAGGCAGGAGAGTGGTCAGGTACTGTTTTCTCTCAGTTGGCAAGCTGCGCACACAATCGCAGTGTTGTACAGCTTGTTTCATCACCTTTGCCAAGTTGTCGCTCTCTCCGGCTCCCGGAGACGAAGAAGCTGCTTCTTCGCGCAAAGACGATTCTGCCGCTCACAGTGCTCTGCGGTGTGTGTCTGCTGCCGAAAGAGGTCCGGGAGCGGTGCTTAGCTCTGCAGAGCACCGTACCTTCGTCTTTAGCCTCTCTTCTCGTCTACATCTTAGCAAAATCTTTTCCAGTCTGTCTGGCAAGGAGAAACTGTGCCAGCACAGAAAACATCTCCCATCGTGTTCTAGAGGCTGCACGGAGGTCTGCCGAGTGTTTTGCAAGAAGAGAAAGAAAGTTGTCCAAAACAGCTTGCAATCGAATGTTCATGTGAATAGAAAAGGCCGGAGAGTGGTCAGGTACTGTTTTCTCTCAGTTGGCAAACTGCGCACACAATTGCAGTGTTGTACAGCTTGTTTCATCACCTTTGCGAAGTTGCCGCTCTCTCCGGCTCCCGGAGACGAAGAAGCTGCTTCTTCGCGCAAAGACGATTCTGCCGCTCACAGTGCTCTGCGGTGAGCGCCTTCTGCCGAAAGAGGTCCGGGAGCTGTGCTTAGCTCTGCAGAGCACCGTACCTTTGTCTTTAGCCTCTCTTCTCGTCTACATCTTAGACAAAAGCTTTTCCACTCTGTCTGGCAAGGAGAAACTGTGCCAGCACAGAAAACATCTCCCATCGTGTTCTAGAGGCTGCACGGAGGTCTGCCGAGTGTTTTGCAAGAAGAGAAAGAAAGTTGTCCAAAACAGCTTGCAATCGAATGTTCATCTGAATAGAAAAGGCAGGAGAGTGGTCAGGTACTGTTTTCTCTCAGTTGGCAAGCTGCGCACACAATCGCAGTGTTGTACAGCTTGTTTCATCACCTTTGCGAAGTTGCCGCTCACTCCGGCTCCCGGAGACGAAGAAGCTGCTTCTTCGCGCAGACGATTCTGCCGCTCACAGTGCTCTGCGGTGTGCGCCTTCTGCCGAAAGAGGCCCGGGAGCGGTGCTTAGCTCTGCAGAGCACCGTACCTTCGTCTTTAGCCTCTCTTCTCGTCTACATCTTAGCAAAAAGCTTTTCCACTCTGTCTGGCAAGGAGAAACTGTGCCAGCACAGAAAACATCTCCCATCGTCTTCTAGAGGCTGCACGCAGGTCTGCCGAGTGTTTTGCAAGAAGAGAAAGAAAGTTGTCCAAAACAGCTTGCAATCGAATGTTCATGTGAATAGAAAAAGCAGGAGAGTGGTCAGGTACTGTTTTCTCTCAGTTGGCAAGCGGCGCACACAATCGCAGTGTTGTACAGCTTGTTTCATCACCTTTGCGAAGTTGCCGCTCTCTCCGGCTCCCGGAGACGAAGAAGCTGCTTCTTCGCGCAAAGACGATTCTGCCGCTCACTGTGCTCTGCAGTGTGTGTCTTCTGCCGAAACAGGCCTGTGAGCTGTGCTTAGCTCTGCAGAGCACCAGACCTGCTTCTTTAGCCTCTCTTCTCGTCTACATCTTAGCAAAAAGCTTTTCCACTCTGTCTGGCAAGGAGAAACTGTGCCAGCACAGAAAACATCTCCCATCGTGTTCTAGAGGCTGCACGCAGGTCTGGCGAGTGTTTTGCAAGAAGAGAAAGAAAGTTGTCCAAAACAGCTTGCAATCGAATGTTCATGTGAATAGAAAAGGCAGGAGAGTGGTCAGGTACTGTTTTCTCTCAGTTGGCAAGCTGCGCACACAATCGCAGTGTTGTACAGCTTGTTTCATCACCTTTGCGAAGCTGCCGCTCTCTCCGGCTCCCGGAGACGAAGAAGCTGCTTCTTCGCGCAAAGACGATTCTGCCGCTCACAGTGCTCTGCGGTGTGCGCCTTCTGCCGAAAGAGGTCCGGGAGCGGTGCTTAGCTCTGCAGAGCACCGTACCTTCGTCTTTAGCCTCTCTTCTCGTCTACATCTTAGCAAAAAGCTTTTCCACTCTGTCTGGCAAGGAGAAACTGTGCCAGCACAAAAAACATCTCCCATCGTGTTCTAGAGGCTGCACGCAGGTCTGCCGAGTGTTTTGCAAGAAGAGAAAGAAAGTTGTCCAAAACAGCTTGCAATCGAATGTTCATGTGAATAGAAAAGGCAGGAGAGTGGTCAGGTACTGTTTTCTCTCAGTTGGCAAGCGGCGCACACAATCGCAGTGTTGTACAGCTTGTTTCATCACCTTTGCGAAGTTGCCGCTCTCTCCGGCTCCCGGAGACGAAGAAGCTGCTTTTTCGCCCAAAGACGATTCTGCCGCTCACAGTGCTCTGCGGTGTGCGCCTTCTGCCGAAAGAGGTCCGGGTGCGGTGCTTAGCTCTGCAGAGCACCGTACCTTCGTCTTTAGCCTCTCTTCTCGTCTACATCTTAGCAAAAAGCTTTTCCACTCTGTCTGGCAAGGAGAAACTGTGCCAGCACAGAAAACATCTCCCATCGTGTTCTAGAGGCTGCACGCAGGTCTGCCGAGTGTTTTGCAAGAAGAGAAAGAAAGTTGTCCAAAACAGCTTGCAATCGAATGTTCATGTGAATAGAAAAGGCAGGAGAGTGGTCAGGTACTGTTTTCTCTCAGTTGGCAAGCTGCGCACACAATCGCAGTGTTGTACAGCTTGTTTCATCACCTTTGCCAAGTTGTCGCTCTCTCCGGCTCCCGGAGACGAAGAAGCTGCTTCTTCGCGCAAAGACGATTCTGCCGCTCACAGTGCTCTGCGGTGTGTGTCTTCTGCCGAAAGAGGCCCGGGAGCGGTGCTTAGCTCTGCAGAGCACCGTACCTTCGTCTTTAGCCTCTCTTCTCGTCTACATCTTAGCAAAAAGCTTTTCCACTCTGTCTGGCAAGGAGAAACTGTGCCAGCACAGAAAACATCTCCCATCGTGTTCTAGAGGCTGCACGGAGGTCTGCCGAGTGTTTTGCAAGAAGAGAGAGAAAGTTGTCCAAAACAGCTTGCAATCGAATGTTCATGTGAATAGAAAAGGCAGGAGAGTGGTCAGGTACTGTTTTCTCTCACTTGGCAAGCGGCGCACACAATCGCAGTGTTGTACAGCTTGTTTCATCACCTTTGCGAAGTTGCCGCTCTCTCCGGCTCCCGGAGACGAAGAAGCTGCTTTTTCGCCCAAAGACGATTCTGCCGCTCACAGTGCTCTGCGGTGTGCGCCTTCTGCCGAAAGACGCCCGGGTGCGGTGCTTAGCTCTGCAGAGCACCGTACCTTCGTCTTTAGCCTCTCTTCTCGTCTACATCTTAGCAAAAAGCTTTTCCACTCTGTCTGGCAAGGAGAAACTGTGCCAGCACAGAAAACATCTCCCATCGTGTTCTAGAGGCTGCATGGAGGTCTGCCGAGTGTTTTGCAAGAAGAGAGAGAAAGTTGTCCAAAACAGCTTGCAATCGAATGTTCATGTGAATAGAAAAGGCAGGAGAGTGGTCAGGTACTGTTTTCTCTCAGTTGGCAAGCTGCGCACACAATCGCAGTGTTGTACAGCTTGTTTCATCACCTTTGCCAAGTTGTCGCTCACTCCGGCTCCCGGAGACGAAGAAGCTGCTTCTTCGCGCAAAGACGATTCTGCCGCTCACAGTGCTCTGCGGTGTGCGCCTTCTGCCGAAAGAGGCCCGGGAGCGATGCTTAGCTCTGCAGAGCACCGTACCTTCGTCTTTAGCCTCTCTTCTCGTCTACATCTTAGCAAAAAGCTTTTCCACTCTGTCTGGCAAGGAGAAACTGTGCCAGCACAGAAAACATCTCCCATCGTGTTCTAGAGGCTGCACGGAGGTCTGGCGAGTGTTTTGCAAGAAGAGAGAGAAAGTTGTGCAAAACAGCTTGCAATCGAATGTTCATGTGAATAGAAAAGGCAGGAGAGTGGTCAGGTACTGTTTTCTCTCACTTGGCAAGCTGCGCACACAATCGCAGTGTTGTACAGCTTGTTTCATCACCTTTGCGAAGCTGCCGCTCTCTCCGGCTCCCGGAGACGAAGAAGCTGCTTCTTCGCGCAAAGACGATTCTGCCGCTCACAGTGCTCTGCGGTGTGTGTCTGCTGCCGAAAGAGGTCCGGGAGCGGTGCTTAGCTCTGCAGAGCACCGTACCTTCGTCTTTAGCCTCTCTTCTCGTCTACATCTTAGCAAAATCTTTTCCACTCTGTCTGGCAAGGAGAAACTGTGCCAGCACAGAAAACATCTCCCATCGTGTTCTAGAGGCTGCACGGAGGTCTGCTGAGTATTTTGCAAGAAGAGAAAGAAAGTTGTCCAAAACAGCTTGCAATCGAATGTTCATGTGAATAGAAAAGGCCGGAGAGTGGTCAGGTACTGTTTTCTCTCAGTTGGCAAACTGCGCACACAATTGCAGTGTTGTACAGCTTGTTTCATCACCTTTGCGAAGTTGCCGCTCTCTCCGGCTCCCGGAGACGAAGAAGCTGCTTCTTCGCGCAAAGACGATTCTGCCGCTCACAGTGCTCTGCGGTGAGCGCCTTCTGCCGAAAGAGGTCCGGGAGCTGTGCTTAGCTCTGCAGAGCACCGTACCTTTGTCTTTAGCCTCTCTTCTCGTCTACATCTTAGCAAAAAGCTTTTCCACTCTGTCTGGCAAGGAGAAACTGTGCCAGCACAGAAAACATCTCCCATCGTGTTCTAGAGGCTGCACGGAGGTCTGCCGAGTGTTTTGCAAGAAGAGAAAGAAAGTTGTCCAAAACAGCTTGCAATCGAATGTTCATGTGAATAGAAAAGGCAGGAGAGTGGTCAGGTACTGTTTTCTCTCAGTTGGCAAGCTGCGCACACAATCGCAGTGTTGTACAGCTTGTTTCATCACCTTTGCGAAGTTGCCGCTCACTCCGGCTCCCGGAGACGAAGAAGCTGCTTCTTCGCGCAAAGACGATTCTGCCGATCACAGTGCTCTGCAGTGTGCGCCTTCTGCCGAAAGAGTCCCGGGAGCGGTGCTTAGCTCTGCAGAGCACCGTACCTTCGTCTTTAGCCTCTCTTCTCGTCTACATCTTAGCAAAAAGCTTTTCCACTCTGTCTGGCAAGGAGAAACTGTGCCAGCACAGAAAACATCTCCCATCGTCTTCTAGAGGCTGCATGGAGGTCTGCCGAGTGTTTTGCAAGAAGAGAAAGAAAGTTGTCCAAAACAGATTCCAATCGAATGTTCATGTGAATAGAAAAGGCAGGAGAGTGGTCAGGTACTGTTTTCTCTCAGTTGGCAAGCGGCGCACACAATCGCAGTGTTGTACAGCTTGTTTCATCACCTTTGCGAAGTTGCCGCTCTCTCCGGCTCCCGGAGACGAAGAAGCTGCTTCTTCGCGCAAAGACGATTCTGCCGCTCACTGTGCTCTGCAGTGTGTGTCTTCTGCCGAAAGAGGCCCGTGAGCTGTGCTTAGCTCTGCAGAGCACCAGACCTGCTTCTTTAGCCTCTCTTCTCGTCTACATCTTAGCAAAAAGCTTTTCCACTCTGTCTGGCAAGGAGAAACTGTGCCAGCACAGAAAACATCTCCCATCGTGTTCTAGAGGCTGCACGGAGGTCTGCCGAGTGTTTTGCAAGAAGAGAAAGAAAGTTGTCCAAAACAGCTTGCAATCGAATGTACATGTGAATAGAAAAGGCAGGAGAGTGGTCAGGTACTGTTTTCTCTCAGTTGGCAAGCTGCGCACACAATCGCAGTGTTGTACAGCTTGTTTCATCACCTTTGCCAAGTTGTCGCTCTCTCCGGCTCCCGGAGACGAAGAAGCTGCTTCTTCGCGCAAAGACGATTCTGCCGCTCACAGTGCTCTGCAGTGTGTGTCTTCTGCCGAAAGAGGCCCGGGAGCTGTGCTTAGCTCTGCAGAGCACCGTACCATCGTCTTTAGCCTCTCTTCTCGTCTACATCTTAGCAAAAAGCTTTTCCACTCTGTCTGGCAAGGAGAAACTGTGCCAGCACAGAAAACATCTCCCATCGTGTTCTAGAGGCTGCACGGAGGTCTGCCGAGTGTTTTGCAAGAAGAGAAAGAAAGTTGTCAAAAACAGCTTGCAATCGAATGTTCATGTGAATAGAAAAGGCAGGAGAGTGGTCAGGTACTGTTTTCTCTCAGTTGGCAAGCTGCGCACACAATCGCAGTGTTGTACAGCTTGTTTCATCACCTTTGCGAAGTTGTCGCTCTCTCCGGCTCCCGGAGACGAAGAAGCTGCTTCTTCGCGCAAAGACGATTCTGCCGCTCACAGTGCTCTGCGGTGCGTGTCTTCTGCCGAAAGAGGCCCGGGAGCGGTGCTTAGCTCTGCAGAGCACCGTACCTTCGTCTTTAGCCTCTCTTCTCGTCTACATCTTAGCAAAAAGCTTTTCCACTCTGTCTGGCAAGGAGAAACTGTGCCAGCACAGAAAACATCTCCCATCGTGTTCTAGAGGCTCCACGGAGGTCTGCCGAGTATTTTGCAAGGAGAGAAAGAAAGTTGTCCAAAACAGCTTGCAATCGAATGTTCATGTGAATAGAAAAGGCAGGAGAGTGCTCAGGTACTGTTTTCTCTCAGTTGGCAAGCTGCGCACACAATCGCAGTGTTGTACAGCTTGTTTCATCACCTTTGCGAAGTTGCCGCTCTCTCCGGCTCCCGGAGACGAAGAAGCTGCTTCTTCGCGCAAAGACGATTCTGCCGCTCACAGTGCTCTGCGGTGTGCGCCTTCTGCCGAAAGAGGCCCGGGAGCTGTGCTTAGCTCTGCAGAGCACCGTACCTTCGTCTTTAGCCTCTCTTCTCGTCTACATCTTAGCAAAAAGCTTTTCCACTCTGTCTGGCAAGGAGAAACTGTGCCAGCACAGAAAACATCTCCCATCGTGTTCTAGAGGCTGCACGCAGGTCTGCCGAGTGTTTTGCAAGAAGAGAGAGAAAGTTGTCCAAAACAGCTTGCAATCGAATGTTCATGTGAATAGAAAAGGCAGGAGAGTGGTCAGGTACTGTTTTCTCTCACTTGGCAAGCTGCGCACACAATCGCAGTGTTGTACAGCTTGTTTCATCACCTTTGCGAAGCTGCCGCTCTCTCCGGCTCCCGGAGACGAAGAAGCTGCTTCTTCGCGCAAAGACGATTCTGCCGCTCACAGTGCTCTGCGGTGTGTGTCTGCTGCCGAAAGAGGTCCGGGAGCGGTGCTTAGCTCTGCAGAGCACCGTACCTTCGTCTTTAGCCTCTCTTCTCGTCTACATCTTAGCAAAATCTTTTCCACTCTGTCTGGCAAGGAGAAACTGTGCCAGCACAGAAAACATCTCCCATCGTGTTCTAGAGGCTGCACGGAGGTCTGCTGAGTATTTTGCAAGAAGAGAAAGAAAGTTGTCCAAAACAGCTTGCAATCGAATGTTCATGTGAATAGAAAAGGCCGGAGAGTGGTCAGGTACTGTTTTCTCTCAGTTTGCAAACTGCGCACACAATTGCAGTGTTGTACAGCTTGTTTCATCACCTTTGCGAAGTTGCCGCTCTCTCCGGCTCCCGGAGACGAAGAAGCTGCTTCTTCGCGCAAAGACGATTCTGCCGCTCACAGTGCTCTGCGGTGAGCGCCTTCTGCCGAAAGAGGTCCGGGAGCTGTGCTTAGCTCTGCAGAGCACCGTACCTTCGTCTTTAGCCTCTCTTCTCGTCTACATCTTAGCAAAAAGCTTTTCAACTCTGTCTGGCAAGGAGAAACTGTGCCAGCACAAACAACATCTCCCATCGTGTTCTAGAGGCTGTACGCAGGTCTGCCGAATGTTTTGCAAGAAGAGAAAGAAAGTTGTCCAAAACAGCTTGCAATCGAATGTTCATTTGAATAGAAAAGGCAGGAGAGTGGTCAGGTACTGTTTTCTCTCAGTTGGCAAGCGGCGCACACAATCGCAGTGTTGTACAGCTTGTTTCATCACCTTTGCGAAGTTGCCGCTCTCTCCGGCTCCCGGAGACGAAGAAGCTGCTTTTTCGCCCAAAGACGATTCTGCCGCTCACAGTGCTCTGCGGTGTGCGCCTTCTGCCGAAAGAGGTCCGGGTGCGGTGCTTAGCTCTGCAGAGCACCGTACCTTCGTCTTTAGCCTCTCTTCTCGTCTACATCTTAGCAAAAAGCTTTTCCACTCTGTCTGGCAAGGAGAAACTGTGCCAGCACAGAAAACATCTCCCATCGTGTTCTAGAGGCTGCACGGAGGTCTGCCGAGTGTTTTGCAAGAAGAGAAAGAAAGTTGTCCAAAACAGCTTGCAATCGAATGTACATGTGAATAGAAAAGGCAGGAGAGTGGTCAGGTACTGTTTTCTCTCAGTTGGCAAGCTGCGCACACAATCGCAGTGTTGTACAGCTTGTTTCATCACCTTTGCCAAGTTGTCGCTCTCTCCGGCTCCCGGAGACGAAGAAGCTGCTTCTTCGCGCAAAGACGATTCTGCCGCTCACAGTGCTCTGCAGTGTGTGTCTTCTGCCGAAAGAGGCCCGGGAGCGGTGCTTAGCTCTGCAGAGCACCGTACCATCGTCTTTAGCCTCTCTTCTCGTCTACATCTTAGCAAAAAGCTTTTCCACTCTGTCTGGCAAGGAGAAACTGTGCCAGCACAGAAAACATCTCCCATCGTGTTCTAGAGGCTCCACGGAGGTCTGCCGAGTATTTTGCAAGAAGAGAAAGAAAGTTGTCCAAAACAGCTTGCAATCGAATGTTCATGTGAATAGAAAAGGCAGGAGAGTGGTCAGGTACTGTTTTCTCTCAGTTGGCAAGCTGCGCACACAATCGCAGTGTTGTACAGCTTGTTTCATCACCTTTGCGAAGTTGCCGCTCTCTCCGGCTCCCGGAGACGAAGAAGCTGCTTCTTCGCGCAAAGACGATTCTGCCGCTCACAGTGCTCTGCGGTGTGCGCCTTCTGCCGAAAGAGGCTCAGGAGCGGTGCTTAGCTCTGCAGAGCACCGTACCTTCGTCTTTAGCCTCTCTTCTCGTCTACATCTTAGCAAAAAGCTTTTCCACTCTGTCTGGCAAGGAGAAACTGTGCCAGCACAGAAAACATCTCCCATCGTGTTCTAGAGGCTGCACGGAGGTCTGCCGAGTGTTTTGCAAGAAGAGAGAGAAAGTTGTCCAAAACAGCTTGCAATCGAATGTTCATGTGAATAGAAAAGGCAGGAGAGTGGTCAGGTACTGTTTTCTCTCAGTTGGCAAGCTGCGCACACAATCGCAGTGTTGTACAGCTTGTTTCATCACCTTTGCGAAGCTGCCGCTCTCTCCGGCTCCCGGAGACGAAGAAGCTGCTTCTTCGCGCAAAGACGATTCTGCCGCTCACAGTGCTCTGCGGTGTGCGCCTTCTGCCGAAAGAGGCCCGGGAGCGGTGCTTAGCTCTGCAGAGCACCGTACCTTCGTCTTTAGCCTCTCTTCTCGTCTACATCTTAGCAAAAAGCTTTTCCACTCTGTCTGGCAAGGAGAAACTGTGCCAGCACAGAAAACATCTCCCATCGTGTTCTAGAGGCTGCACGGAGGTCTGCCGAGTGTTTTGCAAGAAGAGAGAGAAAGTTGTCCAAAACAGCTTGCAATCGAATGTTCATGTGAATAGAAAAGGCAGGAGAGTGGTCAGGTACTGTTTTCTCTCACTTGGCAAGCTGCGCACACAATCGCAGTGTTGTACAGCTTGTTTCATCACCTTTGCGAAGCTGCCGCTCTCTCCGGCTCCCGGAGACGAAGAAGCTGCTTCTTCGCGCAAAGACGATTCTGCCGCTCACAGTGCTCTGCGGTGTGCGCCTTCTGCCGAAAGAGGTCCGGGTGCGGTGCTTAGCTCTGCAGAGCACCGTACCTTCGTCTTTAGCCTCTCTTCTCGTCTACATCTTAGCAAAAAGCTTTTCCACTCTGTCTGGCAAGGAGAAACTGTGCCAGCACAGAAAACATCTCCCATCGTGTTCTAGAGGCTGCACGGAGGTCTGCCGAGTGTTTTGCAAGAAGAGAGAGAAAGTTGTCCAAAACAGCTTGCAATCGAATGTTCATGTGAATAGAAAAGGCAGGAGAGTGGTCAGGTACTGCTTTCTCTCAGTTGGCAAGCTGCGCACACAATCGCAGTGTTGTACAGCTTGTTTCATCACCTTTGCGAAGCTGCCGCTCTCTCCGGCTCCCGGAGACGAAGAAGCTGCTTCTTCGCGCAAAGACGATTCTGCCGCTCACAGTGCTCTGCGGTGTGCGCCTTCTGCCGAAAGAGGTCCGGGAGCGGTGCTTAGCTCTGCAGAGCACCGTACCTTCGTCTTTAGCCTCTCTTCTCGTCTACATCTTAGCAAAAAAGCTTTTCCACTCTGTCTGGCAAGGAGAAACTGTGCCAGCACAGAAAACATCTCCCATCGTCTTCTAGAGGCTGCACGGAGGTCTGCCGAGTGTTTTGCAAGAAGAGAAAGAAAGTTGTCCAAAACAGCTTGCAATCGAATGTTCATGTGAATAGAAAAGGCCGGAGAGTGGTCAGGTACTGTTTTCTCTCAGTTGGCAAGCTGCGCACACAATCGCAGTGTTGTACAGCTTGTTTCATCACCTTTGCGAAGCTGCCGCTCTCTCCGGCTCCCGGAGACGAAGAAGCTGCTTCTTCGCCCAAAGACGATTCTGCCGCTCACAGTGCTCTGCGGTGTGCGCCTTCTGCCGAAAGAGGTCCGGGAGCGGTGCTTAGCTCTGCAGAGCACCGTACCTTCGTCTTTAGCCTCTCTTCTCGTCTACATCTTAGCAAAAAGCTTTTCAACTCTATCTGGCAAGGAGAAACTGTGCCAGCACAAAAAACATCTCCCATCGTGTTCTAGAGGCTGCACGGAGGTCTGCCGAGTGTTTTTCAAGAAGAGAAAGAAAGTTGTCCAAAACAGCTTGCAATCGAATGTTCATGTGAATAGAAAAGGCAGGAGAGTGGTCAGGTACTGTTTTCTCTCAGTTGGCAAGCGGCGCACACAATCGCAGTGTTGTACAGCTTGTTTCATCACCTTTGCGAAGTTGCCGCTCACTCCGGCTCCCGGAGACGAAGAAGCTGCTTCTTCGCGCAAAGACGATTCTGCCGCTCACAGTGCTCTGCAGTGTGCGCCTTCTGCCGAAAGAGGCCCGGGAGCGGTGCTTAGCTCTGCAGAGCACCGTACCTTCGTCTTTAGCCTCTCTTCTCGTCTACATCTTAGCAAAAAGCTTTTCCACTCTGTCTGGCAAGGAGAAACTGTGCCAGCACAGAAAACATCTCCCATCGTGTTCTAGAGGCTGCACGGAGGTCTGCCGAGTGTTTTGCAAGAAGAGAGAGAAAGTTGTCCAAAACAGCTTGCAATCGAATGTTCATGTGAATAGAAAAGGCAGGAGAGTGGTCAGGTACTGTTTTCTCTCAGTTGGCAAGCTGCGCACACAACCGCAGTGTTGTACAGCTTGTTTCATCACCTTTGCGAAGCTGCCGCTCTCTCCGGCTCCCGGAGACGAAGAAGCTGCTTCTTCGCGCAAAGACGATTCTGCCGCTCACAGTGCTCTGCGGTGTGCGCCTTCTGCCGAAAGAGGCCCGGGAGCGGTGCTTAGCTCTGCAGAGCACCGTACCTTCGTCTTTAGCCTCTCTTCTCGTCTACATCTTAGCAAAAAGCTTTTCCACTCTGTCTGGCAAGGAGAAACTGTGCCAGCACAGAAAACATCTCCCATCGTGTTCTAGAGGCTGCACGGAGGTCTGCCGAGTGTTTTGCAAGAAGAGAGAGAAAGTTGTCCAAAACAGCTTGCAATCGAATGTTCATGTGAATAGAAAAGGCAGGAGAGTGGTCAGGTACTGTTTTCTCTCACTTGGCAAGCTGCGCACACAATCGCAGTGTTGTACAGCTTGTTTCATCACCTTTGCGAAGCTGCCGCTCTCTCCGGCTCCCGGAGACGAAGAAGCTGCTTCTTCGCGCAAAGACGATTCTGCCGCTCACAGTGCTCTGCGGTGTGCGCCTTCTGCCGAAAGAGGTCCGGGTGCGGTGCTTAGCTCTGCAGAGCACCGTACCTTCGTCTTTAGCCTCTCTTCTCGTCTACATCTTAGCAAAAAGCTTTTCCACTCTGTCTGGCAAGGAGAAACTGTGCCAGCACAGAAAACATCTCCCATCGTGTTCTAGAGGCTGCACGGAGGTCTGCCGAGTGTTTTGCAAGAAGAGAGAGAAAGTTGTCCAAAACAGCTTGCAATCGAATGTTCATGTGAATAGAAAAGGCAGGAGAGTGGTCAGGTACTGCTTTCTCTCAGTTGGCAAGCTGCGCACACAATCGCAGTGTTGTACAGCTTGTTTCATCACCTTTGCGAAGCTGCCGCTCTCTCCGGCTCCCGGAGACGAAGAAGCTGCTTCTTCGCGCAAAGACGATTCTGCCGCTCACAGTGCTCTGCGGTGTGCGCCTTCTGCCGAAAGAGGTCCGGGAGCGGTGCTTAGCTCTGCAGAGCACCGTACCTTCGTCTTTAGCCTCTCTTCTCGTCTACATCTTAGCAAAAAGCTTTTCCACTCTGTCTGGCAAGGAGAAACTGTGCCAGCACAGAAAACATCTCCCATCGTCTTCTAGAGGCTGCACGGAGGTCTGCCGAGTGTTTTGCAAGAAGAGAAAGAAAGTTGTCCAAAACAGATTCCAATCGAATGTTCATGTGAATAGAAAAGGCCGGAGAGTGGTCAGGTACTGTTTTCTCTCACTTGGCAAGCTGCGCACACAATCGCAGTGTTGTACAGCTTGTTTCATCACCTTTGCGAAGCTGCCGCTCTCTCCGGCTCCCGGAGACGAAGAAGCTGCTTCTTCGCCCAAAGACGATTCTGCCGCTCACAGTGCTCTGCGGTGTGCGCCTTCTGCCGAAAGAGGTCCGGGAGCGGTGCTTAGCTCTGCAGAGCACCGTACCTTCGTCTTTAGCCTCTCTTCTCGTCTACATCTTAGCAAAAAGCTTTTCAACTCTATCTGGCAAGGAGAAACTGTGCCAGCACAAAAAACATCTCCCATCGTGTTCTAGAGGCTGCACGGAGGTCTGCCGAGTGTTTTTCAAGAAGAGAAAGAAAGTTGTCCAAAACAGCTTGCAATCGAATGTTCATGTGAATAGAAAAGGCAGGAGAGTGGTCAGGTACTGTTTTCTCTCAGTTGGCAAGCTGCGCACACAATCGCAGTGTTGTACAGCTTGTTTCATCACCTTTGCGAAGTTGCCGCTCACTCCGGCTCCCGGAGACGAAGAAGCTGCTTCTTCGCGCAAAGACGATTCTGCCGCTCACAGTGCTCTGCAGTGTGCGCCTTCTGCCGAAAGAGGCCCGGGAGCGGTGCTTAGCTCTGCAGAGCACCGTACCTTCGTCTTTAGCCTCTCTTCTCGTCTACATCTTAGCAAAAAGCTTTTCCACTCTGTCTGGCAAGGAGAAACTGTGCCAGCACAGAAAACATCTCCCATCGTCTTCTAGAGGCTGCACGGAGGTCTGCCGAGTGTTTTGCAAGAAGAGAAAGAAAGTTGTCCAAAACAGATTCCAATCGAATGTTCATGTGAATAGAAAAGGCAGGAGAGTGGTCAGGTACTGTTTTCTCTCAGTTGGCAAGCGGCGCACACAATCGCAGTGTTGTACAGCTTGTTTCATCACCTTTGCGAAGTTGCCGCTCTCTCCGGCTCCCGGAGACGAAGAAGCTGCTTCTTCGCGCAAAGACGATTCTGCCGCTCACTGTGCTCTGCAGTGTGTGTCTTCTGCCGAAAGAGGCCCGGGAGCGGTGCTTAGCTCTGCAGAGCACCGTACCTTCGTCTTTAGCCTCTCTTCTCGTCTACATCTTAGCAAAAAGCTTTTCCACTCTGTCTGGCAAGGAGAAACTGTGCCAGCACAGAAAACATCTCCCATCGTGTTCTAGAGGCTCCACGGAGGTCTGCCGAGTATTTTGCAAGGAGAGAAAGAAAGTTGTCCAAAACAGCTTGCAATCGAATGTTCATGTGAATAGAAAAGGCAGGAGAGTGGTCAGGTACTGTTTTCTCTCAGTTGGCAAGCTGCGCACACAATCGCAGTGTTGTACAGCTTGTTTCATCACCTTTGCGAAGTTGCCGCTCTCTCCGGCTCCCGGAGACGAAGAAGCTGCTTCTTCGCGCAAAGACGATTCTGCCGCTCACAGTGCTCTGCGGTGTGCGCCTTCTGCCGAAAGAGGCCCGGGAGCGGTGCTTAGCTCTGCAGAGCACCGTACCTTCGTCTTTAGCCTCTCTTCTCGTCTACATCTTAGCAAAAAGCTTTTCCACTCTGTCTGGCAAGGAGAAACTGTGCCAGCACAGAAAACATCTCCCATCGTGTTCTAGAGGCTGCACGGAGGTCTGCCGAGTGTTTTGCAAGAAGAGAAAGAAAGTTGTCCAAAACAGCTTGCAATCGAATGTACATGTGAATAGAAAAGGCAGGAGAGTGGTCAGGTACTGTTTTCTCTCAGTTGGCAAGCTGCGCACACAATCGCAGTGTTGTACAGCTTGTTTCATCACCTTTGCCAAGTTGTCGCTCTCTCCGGCTCCCGGAGACGAAGAAGCTGCTTCTTCGCGCAAAGACGATTCTGCCGCTCACAGTGCTCTGCAGTGTGTGTCTTCTGCCGAAAGAGGCCCGGGAGCTGTGCTTAGCTCTGCAGAGCACCGTACCATCGTCTTTAGCCTCTCTTCTCGTCTACATCTTAGCAAAAAGCTTTTCCACTCTGTCTGGCAAGGAGAAACTGTGCCAGCACAGAAAACATCTCCCATCGTGTTCTAGAGGCTCCACGGAGGTCTGCCGAGTATTTTGCAAGAAGAGAAAGAAAGTTGTCCAAAACAGCTTGCAATCGAATGTTCATGTGAATAGAAAAGGCAGGAGAGTGGTCAGGTACTGTTTTCTCTCAGTTGGCAAGCTGCGCACACAATCGCAGTGTTGTACAGCTTGTTTCATCACCTTTGCCAAGTTGCCGCTCTCTCCGGCTCCCGGAGACGAAGAAGCTGCTTCTTCGCGCAAAGACGATTCTGCCGCTCACAGTGCTCTGCGGTGTGCGCCTTCTGCCGAAAGAGGCTCAGGAGCGGTGCTTAGCTCTGCAGAGCACCGTACCTTCGTCTTTAGCCTCTCTTCTCGTCTACATCTTAGCAAAAAGCTTTTCCACTCTGTCTGGCAAGGAGAAACTGTGCCAGCACAGAAAACATCTCCCATCGTGTTCTAGAGGCTGCACGGAGGTCTGCCGAGTGTTTTGCAAGAAGAGAGAGAAAGTTGTCCAAAACAGCTTGCAATCGAATGTTCATGTGAATAGAAAAGGCAGGAGAGTGGTCAGGTACTGTTTTCTCTCAGTTGGCAAGCTGCGCACACAACCGCAGTGTTGTACAGCTTGTTTCATCACCTTTGCGAAGCTGCCGCTCTCTCCGGCTCCCGGAGACGAAGAAGCTGCTTCTTCGCGCAAAGACGATTCTGCCGCTCACAGTGCTCTGCGGTGTGCGCCTTCTGCCGAAAGAGGCCCGGGAGCGGTGCTTAGCTCTGCAGAGCACCGTACCTTCGTCTTTAGCCTCTCTTCTCGTCTACATCTTAGCAAAAAGCTTTTCCACTCTGTCTGGCAAGGAGAAACTGTGCCAGCACAGAAAACATCTCCCATCGTGTTCTAGAGGCTGCACGGAGGTCTGCCGAGTGTTTTGCAAGAAGAGAGAGAAAGTTGTCCAAAACAGCTTGCAATCGAATGTTCATGTGAATAGAAAAGGCAGGAGAGTGGTCAGGTACTGTTTTCTCTCACTTGGCAAGCTGCGCACACAATCGCAGTGTTGTACAGCTTGTTTCATCACCTTTGCGAAGCTGCCGCTCTCTCCGGCTCCCGGAGACGAAGAAGCTGCTTCTTCGCGCAAAGACGATTCTGCCGCTCACAGTGCTCTGCGGTGAGCGCCTTCTGCCGAAAGAGGTCCGGGAGCTGTGCTTAGCTCTGCAGAGCACCGTACCTTCGTCTTTAGCCTCTCTTCTCGTCTACATCTTAGCAAAAAGCTTTTCAACTCTGTCTGGCAAGGAGAAACTGTGCCAGCACAAACAACATCTCCCATCGTGTTCTAGAGGCTGTACGCAGGTCTGCCGAATGTTTTGCAAGAAGAGAAAGAAAGTTGTCCAAAACAGCTTGCAATCGAATGTTCATTTGAATAGAAAAGGCAGGAGAGTGGTCAGGTACTGTTTTCTCTCAGTTGGCAAGCGGCGCACACAATCGCAGTGTTGTACAGCTTGTTTCATCACCTTTGCGAAGTTGCCGCTCTCTCCGGCTCCCGGAGACGAAGAAGCTGCTTTTTCGCCCAAAGACGATTCTGCCGCTCACAGTGCTCTGCGGTGTGCGCCTTCTGCCGAAAGAGGTCCGGGTGCGGTGCTTAGCTCTGCAGAGCACCGTACCTTCGTCTTTAGCCTCTCTTCTCGTCTACATCTTAGCAAAAAGCTTTTCCACTCTGTCTGGCAAGGAGAAACTGTGCCAGCACAGAAAACATCTCCCATCGTGTTCTAGAGGCTGCACGGAGGTCTGCCGAGTGTTTTGCAAGAAGAGAAAGAAAGTTGTCCAAAACAGCTTGCAATCGAATGTACATGTGAATAGAAAAGGCAGGAGAGTGGTCAGGTACTGTTTTCTCTCAGTTGGCAAGCTGCGCACACAATCGCAGTGTTGTACAGCTTGTTTCATCACCTTTGCCAAGTTGTCGCTCTCTCCGGCTCCCGGAGACGAAGAAGCTGCTTCTTCGCGCAAAGACGATTCTGCCGCTCACAGTGCTCTGCAGTGTGTGTCTTCTGCCGAAAGAGGCCCGGGAGCTGTGCTTAGCTCTGCAGAGCACCGTACCATCGTCTTTAGCCTCTCTTCTCGTCTACATCTTAGCAAAAAGCTTTTCCACTCTGTCTGGCAAGGAGAAACTGTGCCAGCACAGAAAACATCTCCCATCGTGTTCTAGAGGCTCCACGGAGGTCTGCCGAGTATTTTGCAAGAAGAGAAAGAAAGTTGTCCAAAACAGCTTGCAATCGAATGTTCATGTGAATAGAAAAGGCAGGAGAGTGGTCAGGTACTGTTTTCTCTCAGTTGGCAAGCTGCGCACACAATCGCAGTGTTGTACAGCTTGTTTCATCACCTTTGCGAAGTTGCCGCTCTCTCCGGCTCCCGGAGACGAAGAAGCTGCTTCTTCGCGCAAAGACGATTCTGCCGCTCACAGTGCTCTGCGGTGTGCGCCTTCTGCCGAAAGAGGCTCAGGAGCGGTGCTTAGCTCTGCAGAGCACCGTACCTTCGTCTTTAGCCTCTCTTCTCGTCTACATCTTAGCAAAAAGCTTTTCCACTCTGTCTGGCAAGGAGAAACTGTGCCAGCACAGAAAACATCTCCCATCGTGTTCTAGAGGCTGCACGGAGGTCTGCCGAGTGTTTTGCAAGAAGAGAGAGAAAGTTGTCCAAAACAGCTTGCAATCGAATGTTCATGTGAATAGAAAAGGCAGGAGAGTGGTCAGGTACTGTTTTCTCTCAGTTGGCAAGCTGCGCACACAACCGCAGTGTTGTACAGCTTGTTTCATCACCTTTGCGAAGCTGCCGCTCTCTCCGGCTCCCGGAGACGAAGAAGCTGCTTCTTCGCGCAAAGACGATTCTGCCGCTCACAGTGCTCTGCGGTGTGCGCCTTCTGCCGAAAGAGGCCCGGGAGCGGTGCTTAGCTCTGCAGAGCACCGTACCTTCGTCTTTAGCCTCTCTTCTCGTCTACATCTTAGCAAAAAGCTTTTCCACTCTGTCTGGCAAGGAGAAACTGTGCCAGCACAGAAAACATCTCCCATCGTGTTCTAGAGGCTGCACGGAGGTCTGCCGAGTGTTTTGCAAGAAGAGAGAGAAAGTTGTCCAAAACAGCTTGCAATCGAATGTTCATGTGAATAGAAAAGGCAGGAGAGTGGTCAGGTACTGTTTTCTCTCACTTGGCAAGCTGCGCACACAATCGCAGTGTTGTACAGCTTGTTTCATCACCTTTGCGAAGCTGCCGCTCTCTCCGGCTCCCGGAGACGAAGAAGCTGCTTCTTCGCGCAAAGACGATTCTGCCGCTCACAGTGCTCTGCGGTGTGCGCCTTCTGCCGAAAGAGGTCCGGGTGCGGTGCTTAGCTCTGCAGAGCACCGTACCTTCGTCTTTAGCCTCTCTTCTCGTCTACATCTTAGCAAAAAGCTTTTCCACTCTGTCTGGCAAGGAGAAACTGTGCCAGCACAGAAAACATCTCCCATCGTGTTCTAGAGGCTGCACGGAGGTCTGCCGAGTGTTTTGCAAGAAGAGAAAGAAAGTTGTCCAAAACAGCTTGCAATCGAATGTTCATGTGAATAGAAAAGGCAGGAGAGTGGTCAGGTACTGCTTTCTCTCAGTTGGCAAGCTGCGCACACAATCGCAGTGTTGTACAGCTTGTTTCATCACCTTTGCCAAGTTGTCGCTCTCTCCGGCTCCCGGAGACGAAGAAGCTGCTTCTTCGCGCAAAGACGATTCTGCCGCTCACAGTGCTCTGCAGTGTGTGTCTTCTGCCGAAAGAGGCCCGGGAGCTGTGCTTAGCTCTGCAGAGCACCGTACCATCGTCTTTAGCCTCTCTTCTCGTCTACATCTTAGCAAAAAGCTTTTCCACTCTGTCTGGCAAGGAGAAACTGTGCCAGCACAGAAAACATCTCCCATCGTGTTCTAGAGGCTCCACGGAGGTCTGCCGAGTATTTTGCAAGAAGAGAAAGAAAGTTGTCCAAAACAGCTTGCAATCGAATGTTCATGTGAATAGAAAAGGCAGGAGAGTGGTCAGGTACTGTTTTCTCTCAGTTGGCAAGCTGCGCACACAATCGCAGTGTTGTACAGCTTGTTTCATCACCTTTGCCAAGTTGCCGCTCTCTCCGGCTCCCGGAGACGAAGAAGCTGCTTCTTCGCGCAAAGACGATTCTGCCGCTCACAGTGCTCTGCGGTGTGCGCCTTCTGCCGAAAGAGGCTCAGGAGCGGTGCTTAGCTCTGCAGAGCACCGTACCTTCGTCTTTAGCCTCTCTTCTCGTCTACATCTTAGCAAAAAGCTTTTCCACTCTGTCTGGCAAGGAGAAACTGTGCCAGCACAGAAAACATCTCCCATCGTGTTCTAGAGGCTGCACGGAGGTCTGCCGAGTGTTTTGCAAGAAGAGAGAGAAAGTTGTCCAAAACAGCTTGCAATCGAATGTTCATGTGAATAGAAAAGGCAGGAGAGTGGTCAGGTACTGTTTTCTCTCAGTTGGCAAGCTGCGCACACAACCGCAGTGTTGTACAGCTTGTTTCATCACCTTTGCGAAGCTGCCGCTCTCTCCGGCTCCCGGAGACGAAGAAGCTGCTTCTTCGCGCAAAGACGATTCTGCCGCTCACAGTGCTCTGCGGTGTGCGCCTTCTGCCGAAAGAGGCCCGGGAGCGGTGCTTAGCTCTGCAGAGCACCGTACCTTCGTCTTTAGCCTCTCTTCTCGTCTACATCTTAGCAAAAAGCTTTTCCACTCTGTCTGGCAAGGAGAAACTGTGCCAGCACAGAAAACATCTCCCATCGTGTTCTAGAGGCTGCACGGAGGTCTGCCGAGTGTTTTGCAAGAAGAGAGAGAAAGTTGTCCAAAACAGCTTGCAATCGAATGTTCATGTGAATAGAAAAGGCAGGAGAGTGGTCAGGTACTGTTTTCTCTCACTTGGCAAGCTGCGCACACAATCGCAGTGTTGTACAGCTTGTTTCATCACCTTTGCGAAGCTGCCGCTCTCTCCGGCTCCCGGAGACGAAGAAGCTGCTTCTTCGCGCAAAGACGATTCTGCCGCTCACAGTGCTCTGCGGTGAGCGCCTTCTGCCGAAAGAGGTCCGGGAGCTGTGCTTAGCTCTGCAGAGCACCGTACCTTCGTCTTTAGCCTCTCTTCTCGTCTACATCTTAGCAAAAAGCTTTTCAACTCTGTCTGGCAAGGAGAAACTGTGCCAGCACAAACAACATCTCCCATCGTGTTCTAGAGGCTGTACGCAGGTCTGCCGAATGTTTTGCAAGAAGAGAAAGAAAGTTGTCCAAAACAGCTTGCAATCGAATGTTCATTTGAATAGAAAAGGCAGGAGAGTGGTCAGGTACTGTTTTCTCTCAGTTGGCAAGCGGCGCACACAATCGCAGTGTTGTACAGCTTGTTTCATCACCTTTGCGAAGTTGCCGCTCTCTCCGGCTCCCGGAGACGAAGAAGCTGCTTTTTCGCCCAAAGACGATTCTGCCGCTCACAGTGCTCTGCGGTGTGCGCCTTCTGCCGAAAGAGGTCCGGGTGCGGTGCTTAGCTCTGCAGAGCACCGTACCTTCGTCTTTAGCCTCTCTTCTCGTCTACATCTTAGCAAAAAGCTTTTCCACTCTGTCTGGCAAGGAGAAACTGTGCCAGCACAGAAAACATCTCCCATCGTGTTCTAGAGGCTGCACGGAGGTCTGCCGAGTGTTTTGCAAGAAGAGAAAGAAAGTTGTCCAAAACAGCTTGCAATCGAATGTACATGTGAATAGAAAAGGCAGGAGAGTGGTCAGGTACTGTTTTCTCTCAGTTGGCAAGCTGCGCACACAATCGCAGTGTTGTACAGCTTGTTTCATCACCTTTGCCAAGTTGTCGCTCTCTCCGGCTCCCGGAGACGAAGAAGCTGCTTCTTCGCGCAAAGACGATTCTGCCGCTCACAGTGCTCTGCAGTGTGTGTCTTCTGCCGAAAGAGGCCCGGGAGCTGTGCTTAGCTCTGCAGAGCACCGTACCATCGTCTTTAGCCTCTCTTCTCGTCTACATCTTAGCAAAAAGCTTTTCCACTCTGTCTGGCAAGGAGAAACTGTGCCAGCACAGAAAACATCTCCCATCGTGTTCTAGAGGCTCCACGGAGGTCTGCCGAGTATTTTGCAAGAAGAGAAAGAAAGTTGTCCAAAACAGCTTGCAATCGAATGTTCATGTGAATAGAAAAGGCAGGAGAGTGGTCAGGTACTGTTTTCTCTCAGTTGGCAAGCTGCGCACACAATCGCAGTGTTGTACAGCTTGTTTCATCACCTTTGCGAAGTTGCCGCTCTCTCCGGCTCCCGGAGACGAAGAAGCTGCTTCTTCGCGCAAAGACGATTCTGCCGCTCACAGTGCTCTGCGGTGTGCGCCTTCTGCCGAAAGAGGCTCAGGAGCGGTGCTTAGCTCTGCAGAGCACCGTACCTTCGTCTTTAGCCTCTCTTCTCGTCTACATCTTAGCAAAAAGCTTTTCCACTCTGTCTGGCAAGGAGAAACTGTGCCAGCACAGAAAACATCTCCCATCGTGTTCTAGAGGCTGCACGGAGGTCTGCCGAGTGTTTTGCAAGAAGAGAGAGAAAGTTGTCCAAAACAGCTTGCAATCGAATGTTCATGTGAATAGAAAAGGCAGGAGAGTGGTCAGGTACTGTTTTCTCTCAGTTGGCAAGCTGCGCACACAACCGCAGTGTTGTACAGCTTGTTTCATCACCTTTGCGAAGCTGCCGCTCTCTCCGGCTCCCGGAGACGAAGAAGCTGCTTCTTCGCGCAAAGACGATTCTGCCGCTCACAGTGCTCTGCGGTGTGCGCCTTCTGCCGAAAGAGGCCCGGGAGCGGTGCTTAGCTCTGCAGAGCACCGTACCTTCGTCTTTAGCCTCTCTTCTCGTCTACATCTTAGCAAAAAGCTTTTCCACTCTGTCTGGCAAGGAGAAACTGTGCCAGCACAGAAAACATCTCCCATCGTGTTCTAGAGGCTGCACGGAGGTCTGCCGAGTGTTTTGCAAGAAGAGAGAGAAAGTTGTCCAAAACAGCTTGCAATCGAATGTTCATGTGAATAGAAAAGGCAGGAGAGTGGTCAGGTACTGTTTTCTCTCACTTGGCAAGCTGCGCACACAATCGCAGTGTTGTACAGCTTGTTTCATCACCTTTGCGAAGCTGCCGCTCTCTCCGGCTCCCGGAGACGAAGAAGCTGCTTCTTCGCGCAAAGACGATTCTGCCGCTCACAGTGCTCTGCGGTGTGCGCCTTCTGCCGAAAGAGGTCCGGGTGCGGTGCTTAGCTCTGCAGAGCACCGTACCTTCGTCTTTAGCCTCTCTTCTCGTCTACATCTTAGCAAAAAGCTTTTCCACTCTGTCTGGCAAGGAGAAACTGTGCCAGCACAGAAAACATCTCCCATCGTGTTCTAGAGGCTGCACGGAGGTCTGCCGAGTGTTTTGCAAGAAGAGAGAGAAAGTTGTCCAAAACAGCTTGCAATCGAATGTTCATGTGAATAGAAAAGGCAGGAGAGTGGTCAGGTACTGCTTTCTCTCAGTTGGCAAGCTGCGCACACAATCGCAGTGTTGTACAGCTTGTTTCATCACCTTTGCGAAGCTGCCGCTCTCTCCGGCTCCCGGAGACGAAGAAGCTGCTTCTTCGCGCAAAGACGATTCTGCCGCTCACAGTGCTCTGCGGTGTGCGCCTTCTGCCGAAAGAGGTCCGGGAGCGGTGCTTAGCTCTGCAGAGCACCGTACCTTCGTCTTTAGCCTCTCTTCTCGTCTACATCTTAGCAAAAAGCTTTTCCACTCTGTCTGGCAAGGAGAAACTGTGCCAGCACAGAAAACATCTCCCATCGTCTTCTAGAGGCTGCACGGAGGTCTGCCGAGTGTTTTGCAAGAAGAGAAAGAAAGTTGTCCAAAACAGCTTGCAATCGAATGTTCATGTGAATAGAAAAGGCCGGAGAGTGGTCAGGTACTGTTTTCTCTCACTTGGCAAGCTGCGCACACAATCGCAGTGTTGTACAGCTTGTTTCATCACCTTTGCGAAGCTGCCGCTCTCTCCGGCTCCCGGAGACGAAGAAGCTGCTTCTTCGCCCAAAGACGATTCTGCCGCTCACAGTGCTCTGCGGTGTGCGCCTTCTGCCGAAAGAGGTCCGGGAGCGGTGCTTAGCTCTGCAGAGCACCGTACCTTCGTCTTTAGCCTCTCTTCTCGTCTACATCTTAGCAAAAAGCTTTTCAACTCTATCTGGCAAGGAGAAACTGTGCCAGCACAAAAAACATCTCCCATCGTGTTCTAGAGGCTGCACGGAGGTCTGCCGAGTGTTTTTCAAGAAGAGAAAGAAAGTTGTCCAAAACAGCTTGCAATCGAATGTTCATGTGAATAGAAAAGGCAGGAGAGTGGTCAGGTACTGTTTTCTCTCAGTTGGCAAGCTGCGCACACAATCGCAGTGTTGTACAGCTTGTTTCATCACCTTTGCGAAGTTGCCGCTCACTCCGGCTCCCGGAGACGAAGAAGCTGCTTCTTCGCGCAAAGACGATTCTGCCGCTCACAGTGCTCTGCAGTGTGCGCCTTCTGCCGAAAGAGGCCCGGGAGCGGTGCTTAGCTCTGCAGAGCACCGTACCTTCGTCTTTAGCCTCTCTTCTCGTCTACATCTTAGCAAAAAGCTTTTCCACTCTGTCTGGCAAGGAGAAACTGTGCCAGCACAGAAAACATCTCCCATCGTGTTCTAGAGGCTGCACGGAGGTCTGCCGAGTGTTTTGCAAGAAGAGAGAGAAAGTTGTCCAAAACAGCTTGCAATCGAATGTTCATGTGAATAGAAAAGGCAGGAGAGTGGTCAGGTACTGTTTTCTCTCAGTTGGCAAGCTGCGCACACAACCGCAGTGTTGTACAGCTTGTTTCATCACCTTTGCGAAGCTGCCGCTCTCTCCGGCTCCCGGAGACGAAGAAGCTGCTTCTTCGCGCAAAGACGATTCTGCCGCTCACAGTGCTCTGCGGTGTGCGCCTTCTGCCGAAAGAGGCCCGGGAGCGGTGCTTAGCTCTGCAGAGCACCGTACCTTCGTCTTTAGCCTCTCTTCTCGTCTACATCTTAGCAAAAAGCTTTTCCACTCTGTCTGGCAAGGAGAAACTGTGCCAGCACAGAAAACATCTCCCATCGTGTTCTAGAGGCTGCACGGAGGTCTGCCGAGTGTTTTGCAAGAAGAGAGAGAAAGTTGTCCAAAACAGCTTGCAATCGAATGTTCATGTGAATAGAAAAGGCAGGAGAGTGGTCAGGTACTGTTTTCTCTCACTTGGCAAGCTGCGCACACAATCGCAGTGTTGTACAGCTTGTTTCATCACCTTTGCGAAGCTGCCGCTCTCTCCGGCTCCCGGAGACGAAGAAGCTGCTTCTTCGCGCAAAGACGATTCTGCCGCTCACAGTGCTCTGCGGTGTGCGCCTTCTGCCGAAAGAGGTCCGGGTGCGGTGCTTAGCTCTGCAGAGCACCGTACCTTCGTCTTTAGCCTCTCTTCTCGTCTACATCTTAGCAAAAAGCTTTTCCACTCTGTCTGGCAAGGAGAAACTGTGCCAGCACAGAAAACATCTCCCATCGTGTTCTAGAGGCTGCACGGAGGTCTGCCGAGTGTTTTGCAAGAAGAGAGAGAAAGTTGTCCAAAACAGCTTGCAATCGAATGTTCATGTGAATAGAAAAGGCAGGAGAGTGGTCAGGTACTGCTTTCTCTCAGTTGGCAAGCTGCGCACACAATCGCAGTGTTGTACAGCTTGTTTCATCACCTTTGCGAAGCTGCCGCTCTCTCCGGCTCCCGGAGACGAAGAAGCTGCTTCTTCGCGCAAAGACGATTCTGCCGCTCACAGTGCTCTGCGGTGTGCGCCTTCTGCCGAAAGAGGTCCGGGAGCGGTGCTTAGCTCTGCAGAGCACCGTACCTTCGTCTTTAGCCTCTCTTCTCGTCTACATCTTAGCAAAAAGCTTTTCCACTCTGTCTGGCAAGGAGAAACTGTGCCAGCACAGAAAACATCTCCCATCGTCTTCTAGAGGCTGCACGGAGGTCTGCCGAGTGTTTTGCAAGAAGAGAAAGAAAGTTGTCCAAAACAGATTCCAATCGAATGTTCATGTGAATAGAAAAGGCCGGAGAGTGGTCAGGTACTGTTTTCTCTCACTTGGCAAGCTGCGCACACAATCGCAGTGTTGTACAGCTTGTTTCATCACCTTTGCGAAGCTGCCGCTCTCTCCGGCTCCCGGAGACGAAGAAGCTGCTTCTTCGCCCAAAGACGATTCTGCCGCTCACAGTGCTCTGCGGTGTGCGCCTTCTGCCGAAAGAGGTCCGGGAGCGGTGCTTAGCTCTGCAGAGCACCGTACCTTCGTCTTTAGCCTCTCTTCTCGTCTACATCTTAGCAAAAAGCTTTTCAACTCTATCTGGCAAGGAGAAACTGTGCCAGCACAAAAAACATCTCCCATCGTGTTCTAGAGGCTGCACGGAGGTCTGCCGAGTGTTTTTCAAGAAGAGAAAGAAAGTTGTCCAAAACAGCTTGCAATCGAATGTTCATGTGAATAGAAAAGGCAGGAGAGTGGTCAGGTACTGTTTTCTCTCAGTTGGCAAGCGGCGCACACAATCGCAGTGTTGTACAGCTTGTTTCATCACCTTTGCGAAGTTGCCGCTCACTCCGGCTCCCGGAGACGAAGAAGCTGCTTCTTCGCGCAAAGACGATTCTGCCGCTCACAGTGCTCTGCAGTGTGCGCCTTCTGCCGAAAGAGGCCCGGGAGCGGTGCTTAGCTCTGCAGAGCACCGTACCTTCGTCTTTAGCCTCTCTTCTCGTCTACATCTTAGCAAAAAGCTTTTCCACTCTGTCTGGCAAGGAGAAACTGTGCCAGCACAGAAAACATCTCCCATCGTCTTCTAGAGGCTGCACGGAGGTCTGCCGAGTGTTTTGCAAGAAGAGAAAGAAAGTTGTCCAAAACAGATTCCAATCGAATGTTCATGTGAATAGAAAAGGCAGGAGAGTGGTCAGGTACTGTTTTCTCTCAGTTGGCAAGCGGCGCACACAATCGCAGTGTTGTACAGCTTGTTTCATCACCTTTGCGAAGTTGCCGCTCTCTCCGGCTCCCGGAGACGAAGAAGCTGCTTCTTCGCGCAAAGACGATTCTGCCGCTCACTGTGCTCTGCAGTGTGTGTCTTCTGCCGAAAGAGGCCCGGGAGCGGTGCTTAGCTCTGCAGAGCACCGTACCTTCGTCTTTAGCCTCTCTTCTCGTCTACATCTTAGCAAAAAGCTTTTCCACTCTGTCTGGCAAGGAGAAACTGTGCCAGCACAGAAAACATCTCCCATCGTGTTCTAGAGGCTCCACGGAGGTCTGCCGAGTATTTTGCAAGGAGAGAAAGAAAGTTGTCCAAAACAGCTTGCAATCGAATGTTCATGTGAATAGAAAAGGCAGGAGAGTGCTCAGGTACTGTTTTCTCTCAGTTGGCAAGCTGCGCACACAATCGCAGTGTTGTACAGCTTGTTTCATCACCTTTGCGAAGTTGCCGCTCTCTCCGGCTCCCGGAGACGAAGAAGCTGCTTCTTCGCGCAAAGACGATTCTGCCGCTCACAGTGCTCTGCGGTGTGCGCCTTCTGCCGAAAGAGGCCCGGGAGCGGTGCTTAGCTCTGCAGAGCACCGTACCTTCGTCTTTAGCCTCTCTTCTCGTCTACATCTTAGCAAAAAGCTTTTCCACTCTGTCTGGCAAGGAGAAACTGTGCCAGCACAGAAAACATCTCCCATCGTGTTCTAGAGGCTGCACGGAGGTCTGCCGAGTGTTTTGCAAGAAGAGAAAGAAAGTTGTCCAAAACAGCTTGCAATCGAATGTACATGTGAATAGAAAAGGCAGGAGAGTGGTCAGGTACTGTTTTCTCTCAGTTGGCAAGCTGCGCACACAATCGCAGTGTTGTACAGCTTGTTTCATCACCTTTGCCAAGTTGTCGCTCTCTCCGGCTCCCGGAGACGAAAAAGCTGCTTCTTCGCGCAAAGACGATTCTGCCGCTCACAGTGCTCTGCAGTGTGTGTCTTCTGCCGAAAGAGGCCCGGGAGCTGTGCTTAGCTCTGCAGAGCACCGTACCATCGTCTTTAGCCTCTCTTCTCGTCTACATCTTAGCAAAAAGCTTTTCCACTCTGTCTGGCAAGGAGAAACTGTGCCAGCACAGAAAACATCTCCCATCGTGTTCTAGAGGCTCCACGGAGGTCTGCCGAGTATTTTGCAAGAAGAGAAAGAAAGTTGTCCAAAACAGCTTGCAATCGAATGTTCATGTGAATAGAAAAGGCAGGAGAGTGGTCAGGTACTGTTTTCTCTCAGTTGGCAAGCTGCGCACACAATCGCAGTGTTGTACAGCTTGTTTCATCACCTTTGCGAAGTTGCCGCTCTCTCCGGCTCCCGGAGACGAAGAAGCTGCTTCTTCGCGCAAAGACGATTCTGCCGCTCACAGTGCTCTGCGGTGTGCGCCTTCTGCCGAAAGAGGCTCAGGAGCGGTGCTTAGCTCTGCAGAGCACCGTACCTTCGTCTTTAGCCTCTCTTCTCGTCTACATCTTAGCAAAAAGCTTTTCCACTCTGTCTGGCAAGGAGAAACTGTGCCAGCACAGAAAACATCTCCCATCGTGTTCTAGAGGCTGCACGGAGGTCTGCCGAGTGTTTTGCAAGAAGAGAGAGAAAGTTGTCCAAAACAGCTTGCAATCGAATGTTCATGTGAATAGAAAAGGCAGGAGAGTGGTCAGGTACTGTTTTCTCTCAGTTGGCAAGCTGCGCACACAACCGCAGTGTTGTACAGCTTGTTTCATCACCTTTGCGAAGCTGCCGCTCTCTCCGGCTCCCGGAGACGAAGAAGCTGCTTCTTCGCGCAAAGACGATTCTGCCGCTCACAGTGCTCTGCGGTGTGCGCCTTCTGCCGAAAGAGGCCCGGGAGCGGTGCTTAGCTCTGCAGAGCACCGTACCTTCGTCTTTAGCCTCTCTTCTCGTCTACATCTTAGCAAAAAGCTTTTCCACTCTGTCTGGCAAGGAGAAACTGTGCCAGCACAGAAAACATCTCCCATCGTGTTCTAGAGGCTGCACGGAGGTCTGCCGAGTGTTTTGCAAGAAGAGAGAGAAAGTTGTCCAAAACAGCTTGCAATCGAATGTTCATGTGAATAGAAAAGGCAGGAGAGTGGTCAGGTACTGTTTTCTCTCACTTGGCAAGCTGCGCACACAATCGCAGTGTTGTACAGCTTGTTTCATCACCTTTGCGAAGCTGCCGCTCTCTCCGGCTCCCGGAGACGAAGAAGCTGCTTCTTCGCGCAAAGACGATTCTGCCGCTCACAGTGCTCTGCGGTGTGCGCCTTCTGCCGAAAGAGGTCCGGGTGCGGTGCTTAGCTCTGCAGAGCACCGTACCTTCGTCTTTAGCCTCTCTTCTCGTCTACATCTTAGCAAAAAGCTTTTCCACTCTGTCTGGCAAGGAGAAACTGTGCCAGCACAGAAAACATCTCCCATCGTGTTCTAGAGGCTGCACGGAGGTCTGCCGAGTGTTTTGCAAGAAGAGAGAGAAAGTTGTCCAAAACAGCTTGCAATCGAATGTTCATGTGAATAGAAAAGGCAGGAGAGTGGTCAGGTACTGCTTTCTCTCAGTTGGCAAGCTGCGCACACAATCGCAGTGTTGTACAGCTTGTTTCATCACCTTTGCGAAGCTGCCGCTCTCTCCGGCTCCCGGAGACGAAGAAGCTGCTTCTTCGCGCAAAGACGATTCTGCCGCTCACAGTGCTCTGCGGTGTGCGCCTTCTGCCGAAAGAGGTCCGGGAGCGGTGCTTAGCTCTGCAGAGCACCGTACCTTCGTCTTTAGCCTCTCTTCTCGTCTACATCTTAGCAAAAAGCTTTTCCACTCTGTCTGGCAAGGAGAAACTGTGCCAGCACAGAAAACATCTCCCATCGTCTTCTAGAGGCTGCACGGAGGTCTGCCGAGTGTTTTGCAAGAAGAGAAAGAAAGTTGTCCAAAACAGCTTCCAATCGAATGTTCATGTGAATAGAAAAGGCCGGAGAGTGGTCAGGTACTGTTTTCTCTCAGTTGGCAAGCTGCGCACACAATCGCAGTGTTGTACAGCTTGTTTCATCACCTTTGCGAAGCTGCCGCTCTCTCCGGCTCCCGGAGACGAAGAAGCTGCTTCTTCGCCCAAAGACGATTCTGCCGCTCACAGTGCTCTGCGGTGTGCGCCTTCTGCCGAAAGAGGTCCGGGAGCGGTGCTTAGCTCTGCAGAGCACCGTACCTTCGTCTTTAGCCTCTCTTCTCGTCTACATCTTAGCAAAAAGCTTTTCAACTCTATCTGGCAAGGAGAAACTGTGCCAGCACAAAAAACATCTCCCATCGTGTTCTAGAGGCTGCACGGAGGTCTGCCGAGTGTTTTTCAAGAAGAGAAAGAAAGTTGTCCAAAACAGCTTGCAATCGAATGTTCATGTGAATAGAAAAGGCAGGAGAGTGGTCAGGTACTGTTTTCTCTCAGTTGGCAAGCGGCGCACACAATCGCAGTGTTGTACAGCTTGTTTCATCACCTTTGCGAAGTTGCCGCTCTCTCCGGCTCCCGGAGACGAAGAAGCTGCTTTTTCGCCCAAAGACGATTCTGCCGCTCACAGTGCTCTGCGGTGTGCGCCTTCTGCCGAAAGAGGTCCGGGTGCGGTGCTTAGCTCTGCAGAGCACCGTACCTTCGTCTTTAGCCTCTCTTCTCGTCTACATCTTAGCAAAAAGCTTTTCCACTCTGTCTGGCAAGGAGAAACTGTGCCAGCACAGAAAACATCTCCCATCGTGTTCTAGAGGCTCCACGGAGGTCTGCCGAGTGTTTTGCAAGAAGAGAAAGAAAGTTGTCCAAAACAGCTTGCAATCGAATGTACATGTGAATAGAAAAGGCAGGAGAGTGGTCAGGTACTGTTTTCTCTCAGTTGGCAAGCTGCGCACACAATCGCAGTGTTGTACAGCTTGTTTCATCACCTTTGCCAAGTTGTCGCTCTCTCCGGCTCCCGGAGACGAAGAAGCTGCTTCTTCGCGCAAAGACGATTCTGCCGCTCACAGTGCTCTGCAGTGTGTGTCTTCTGCCGAAAGAGGCCCGGGAGCTGTGCTTAGCTCTGCGGAGCACCGTACCATCGTCTTTAGCCTCTCTTCTCGTCTACATCTTAGCAAAAAGCTTTTCCACTCTGTCTGGCAAGGAGAAACTGTGCCAGCACAGAAAACATCTCCCATCGTGTTCTAGAGGCTCCACGGAGGTCTGCCGAGTATTTTGCAAGAAGAGAAAGAAAGTTGTCCAAAACAGCTTGCAATCGAATGTTCATGTGAATAGAAAAGGCAGGAGAGTGGTCAGGTACTGTTTTCTCTCAGTTGGCAAGCTGCGCACACAACCGCAGTGTTGTACAGCTTGTTTCATCACCTTTGCGAAGCTGCCGCTCTCTCCGGCTCCCGGAGACGAAGAAGCTGCTTCTTCGCGCAAAGACGATTCTGCCGCTCACAGTGCTCTGCGGTGTGCGCCTTCTGCCGAAAGAGGCCCGGGAGCGGTGCTTAGCTCTGCAGAGCACCGTACCTTCGTCTTTAGCCTCTCTTCTCGTCTACATCTTAGCAAAAAGCTTTTCCACTCTGTCTGGCAAGGAGAAACTGTGCCAGCACAGAAAACATCTCCCATCGTGTTCTAGAGGCTGCACGGAGGTCTGCCGAGTGTTTTGCAAGAAGAGAGAGAAAGTTGTCCAAAACAGCTTGCAATCGAATGTTCATGTGAATAGAAAAGGCAGGAGAGTGGTCAGGTACTGTTTTCTCTCAGTTGGCAAGCTGCGCACACAACCGCAGTGTTGTACAGCTTGTTTCATCACCTTTGCGAAGCTGCCGCTCTCTCCGGCTCCCGGAGACGAAGAAGCTGCTTCTTCGCGCAAAGACGATTCTGCCGCTCACAGTGCTCTGCGGTGTGCGCCTTCTGCCGAAAGAGGCCCGGGAGCGGTGCTTAGCTCTGCAGAGCACCGTACCTTCGTCTTTAGCCTCTCTTCTCGTCTACATCTTAGCAAAAAGCTTTTCCACTCTGTCTGGCAAGGAGAAACTGTGCCAGCACAGAAAACATCTCCCATCGTGTTCTAGAGGCTGCACGGAGGTCTGCCGAGTGTTTTGCAAGAAGAGAGAGAAAGTTGTCCAAAACAGCTTGCAATCGAATGTTCATGTGAATAGAAAAGGCAGGAGAGTGGTCAGGTACTGTTTTCTCTCACTTGGCAAGCTGCGCACACAATCGCAGTGTTGTACAGCTTGTTTCATCACCTTTGCGAAGCTGCCGCTCTCTCCGGCTCCCGGAGACGAAGAAGCTGCTTCTTCGCGCAAAGACGATTCTGCCGCTCACAGTGCTCTGCGGTGTGCGCCTTCTGCCGAAAGAGGTCCGGGTGCGGTGCTTAGCTCTGCAGAGCACCGTACCTTCGTCTTTAGCCTCTCTTCTCGTCTACATCTTAGCAAAAAGCTTTTCCACTCTGTCTGGCAAGGAGAAACTGTGCCAGCACAGAAAACATCTCCCATCGTGTTCTAGAGGCTGCACGGAGGTCTGCCGAGTGTTTTGCAAGAAGAGAGAGAAAGTTGTCCAAAACAGCTTGCAATCGAATGTTCATGTGAATAGAAAAGGCAGGAGAGTGGTCAGGTACTGCTTTCTCTCAGTTGGCAAGCTGCGCACACAATCGCAGTGTTGTACAGCTTGTTTCATCACCTTTGCGAAGCTGCCGCTCTCTCCGGCTCCCGGAGACGAAGAAGCTGCTTCTTCGCGCAAAGACGATTCTGCCGCTCACAGTGCTCTGCGGTGTGCGCCTTCTGCCGAAAGAGGTCCGGGAGCGGTGCTTAGCTCTGCAGAGCACCGTACCTTCGTCTTTAGCCTCTCTTCTCGTCTACATCTTAGCAAAAAGCTTTTCCACTCTGTCTGGCAAGGAGAAACTGTGCCAGCACAGAAAACATCTCCCATCGTCTTCTAGAGGCTGCACGGAGGTCTGCCGAGTGTTTTGCAAGAAGAGAAAGAAAGTTGTCCAAAACAGCTTCCAATCGAATGTTCATGTGAATAGAAAAGGCCGGAGAGTGGTCAGGTACTGTTTTCTCTCAGTTGGCAAGCTGCGCACACAATCGCAGTGTTGTACAGCTTGTTTCATCACCTTTGCGAAGCTGCCGCTCTCTCCGGCTCCCGGAGACGAAGAAGCTGCTTCTTCGCCCAAAGACGATTCTGCCGCTCACAGTGCTCTGCGGTGTGCGCCTTCTGCCGAAAGAGGTCCGGGAGCGGTGCTTAGCTCTGCAGAGCACCGTACCTTCGTCTTTAGCCTCTCTTCTCGTCTACATCTTAGCAAAAAGCTTTTCAACTCTATCTGGCAAGGAGAAACTGTGCCAGCACAAAAAACATCTCCCATCGTGTTCTAGAGGCTGCACGGAGGTCTGCCGAGTGTTTTTCAAGAAGAGAAAGAAAGTTGTCCAAAACAGCTTGCAATCGAATGTTCATGTGAATAGAAAAGGCAGGAGAGTGGTCAGGTACTGTTTTCTCTCAGTTGGCAAGCGGCGCACACAATCGCAGTGTTGTACAGCTTGTTTCATCACCTTTGCGAAGTTGCCGCTCTCTCCGGCTCCCGGAGACGAAGAAGCTGCTTTTTCGCCCAAAGACGATTCTGCCGCTCACAGTGCTCTGCGGTGTGCGCCTTCTGCCGAAAGAGGTCCGGGTGCGGTGCTTAGCTCTGCAGAGCACCGTACCTTCGTCTTTAGCCTCTCTTCTCGTCTACATCTTAGCAAAAAGCTTTTCCACTCTGTCTGGCAAGGAGAAACTGTGCCAGCACAGAAAACATCTCCCATCGTGTTCTAGAGGCTCCACGGAGGTCTGCCGAGTGTTTTGCAAGAAGAGAAAGAAAGTTGTCCAAAACAGCTTGCAATCGAATGTACATGTGAATAGAAAAGGCAGGAGAGTGGTCAGGTACTGTTTTCTCTCAGTTGGCAAGCTGCGCACACAATCGCAGTGTTGTACAGCTTGTTTCATCACCTTTGCCAAGTTGTCGCTCTCTCCGGCTCCCGGAGACGAAGAAGCTGCTTCTTCGCGCAAAGACGATTCTGCCGCTCACAGTGCTCTGCAGTGTGTGTCTTCTGCCGAAAGAGGCCCGGGAGCTGTGCTTAGCTCTGCGGAGCACCGTACCATCGTCTTTAGCCTCTCTTCTCGTCTACATCTTAGCAAAAAGCTTTTCCACTCTGTCTGGCAAGGAGAAACTGTGCCAGCACAGAAAACATCTCCCATCGTGTTCTAGAGGCTCCACGGAGGTCTGCCGAGTATTTTGCAAGAAGAGAAAGAAAGTTGTCCAAAACAGCTTGCAATCGAATGTTCATGTGAATAGAAAAGGCAGGAGAGTGGTCAGGTACTGTTTTCTCTCAGTTGGCAAGCTGCGCACACAACCGCAGTGTTGTACAGCTTGTTTCATCACCTTTGCGAAGCTGCCGCTCTCTCCGGCTCCCGGAGACGAAGAAGCTGCTTCTTCGCGCAAAGACGATTCTGCCGCTCACAGTGCTCTGCGGTGTGCGCCTTCTGCCGAAAGAGGCCCGGGAGCGGTGCTTAGCTCTGCAGAGCACCGTACCTTCGTCTTTAGCCTCTCTTCTCGTCTACATCTTAGCAAAAAGCTTTTCCACTCTGTCTGGCAAGGAGAAACTGTGCCAGCACAGAAAACATCTCCCATCGTGTTCTAGAGGCTGCACGGAGGTCTGCCGAGTGTTTTGCAAGAAGAGAGAGAAAGTTGTCCAAAACAGCTTGCAATCGAATGTTCATGTGAATAGAAAAGGCAGGAGAGTGGTCAGGTAGTGTTTTCTCTCACTTGGCCAGCTGCGCACACAATCGCAGTGTTGTACAGCTTGTTTCATCACCTTTGCGAAGGTGCCGCTCTCTCCGGCTCCCGGAGACGAAGAAGCTGCTTCTTCGCGCAAAGACGATTCTGCCGCTCACAGTGCTCTGCGGTGTGCGCCTTCTGCCGAAAGACGCCCGGGAGCGGTGCTTAGCTCTGCAGAGCACCGTACCTTCGTCTTTAGCCTCTCTTCTCGTCTACATCTTAGCAAAAAGCTTTTCCACTCTGTCTGGCAAGGAGAAACTGTGCCAGCACAGAAAACATCTCCCATCATGTTCTAGAGGCTGCACGGAGGTCTGCCGAGTGTTTTGCAAGAAGAGAAAGAAAGTTGTCCAAAACAGCTTGCAATCGAATGTTCATGTGAATAGAAAAGGCGGAGAGTGGTCAGGTACTGTTTTCTCTCACTTGGCAAGCTGCGCACACAATCGCAGTGTTGTACAGCTTGTTTCATCACCTTTGCAAAGCTGCCGCTCTCTCCGGCTCCCGGAGACGAAGAAGCTGCTTCTTCGCGCAAAGACGATTCTGCCGCTCACAGTGCTGTGCGGTGTGCGCCTTCTGCCGAAAGAGGTCCGGGAGCAGTGCTTAGCTCTGCAGAGCACCGTACCTTCGTCTTTAGCCTCTCTTCTCGTCTACATCTTAGCAAAAAGCTTTTCAACTCTATCTGGCAAGGAGAAACTGTGCCAGCACAAAAAACATCTCCCATCGTGTTCTAGAGGCTGCACGGAGGTCTGCCGAGTGTTTTTCAAGAAGAGAAAGAAAGTTGTCCAAAACAGCTTGCAATCGAATGTTCATGTGAATAGAAAAGGCAGGAGAGTGGTCAGGTACTGTTTTCTCTCAGTTGGCAAGCGGCGCACACAATCGCAGTGTTGTACAGCTTGTTTCATCACCTTTGCAAAGTTGCCGCTCTCTCCGGCTCCCGGAGACGAAGAAGCTGCTTTTTCGCCCAAAGACGATTCTGCCGCTCACAGTGCTCTGCGGTGTGCGCCTTCTGCCGAAAGAGGTCCGGGTGCGGTGCTTAGCTCTGCAGAGCACCGTACCTTCGTCTTTAGCCTCTCTTCTCGTCTACATCTTAGCAAAAAGCTTTTCCACTCTGTCTGGCAAGGAGAAACTGTGCCAGCACAGAAAACATCTCCCATCGTGTTCTAGAGGCTGCACGGAGGTCTGCCGAGTGTTTTGCAAGAAGAGAAAGAAAGTTGTCCAAAACAGCTTGCAATCGAATGTTCATGTGAATAGAAAAGGCAGGAGAGTGGTCAGGTACTGTTTTCTCTCAGTTGGCAAGCTGTGCACACAATCGCAGTGTTGTACAGCTTGTTTCATCACCTTTGCCAAGTTGCCGCTCTCTCCGGCTCCCGGAGACGAAGAAGCTGCTTCTTCGCGCAAAGACGATTCTGCCGCTCACAGTGCTCTGCGGTGTGCGCCTTCTGCCGAAAGAGGCCCGGGAGCGGTGCTTAGCTCTGCAGAGCACCGTACCTTCGTCTTTAGCCTCTCTTCTCGTCTACATCTTAGCAAAAAGCTTTTCCACTCTGTCTGGCAAGGAGAAACTGTGCCAGCACAGAAAACATCTCCCATCGTGTTCTAGAGGCTGCACGGAGGTCTGCCGAGTGTTTTGCAAGAAGAGAGAGAAAGTTGTCCAAAACAGCTTGCAATCGAATGTTCATGTGAATAGAAAAGGCAGGAGAGTGGTCAGGTACTGTTTTCTCTCAGTTGGCAAGCTGCGCACACAATCGCAGTGTTGTACAGCTTGTTTCATCACCTTTGCGAAGTTGCCGCTCTCTCCGGCTCCCGGAGACGAAGAAGCTGCATCTTCGCGCAAAGACGATTCTGCCGCTCACAGTGCTCTGCGGTGTGCGCCTTCTGCCGAAAGACGCCCGGGAGCGGTGCTTAGCTCTGCAGAGCACCGTACCTTCGTCTTTAGCCTCTCTTCTCGTCTACATCTTAGCAAAAAGCTTTTCCACTCTGTCTGGCAAGGAGAAACTGTGCCAGCACAGAAAACATCTCCCATCGTGTTCTAGAGGCTGCACGCATGTCTGCCGAGTGTTTTGCAAGAAGAGAGAGAAAGTTGTCCAAAACAGCTTGCAATCGAATGTTCATGTGAATAGAAAAGGCAGGAGAGTGGTCAGGTACTGTTTTCTCTCAGTTGGCAAGCTGCGCACACAATCGCAGTGTTGTACAGCTTGTTTCATCACCTTTGCGAAGCTGCCGCTCTCCCCGGCTCCCGGAGACGAAGAAGCTGCTTCTTCGCGCAAAGACGATTCTGCCGCTCACAGTGCTCTGCGGTGTGCGCCTTCTGCCGAAAGAGGTCCGGGAGCGGTGCTTAGCTCTGCAGAGCACCGTACCTTCGTCTTTAGCCTCTCTTCTCGTCTACATCTTAGCAAAAAGCTTTTCCACTCTGTCTGGCAAGGAGAAACTGTGCCAGCACAAAAAACATCTCCCATCGTGTTCTAGAGGCTGCACGGAGGTCTGCCGAGTGTTTTTCAAGAAGAGAAAGAAAGTTGTCCAAAACAGCTTGCAATCGAATGTTCATGTGAATAGAAAAGGCAGGAGAGTGGTCAGGTACTGTTTTCTCTCAGTTGGCAAGCTGCGCACACAATCGCAGTGTTGTACAGCTTGTTTCATCACCTTTGCAAAGTTGCCGCTCTCTCCGGCTCCCGGAGACGAAGAAGCTGCTTTTTCGCCCAAAGACGATTCTGCCGCTCACAGTGCTCTGCGGTGTGCGCCTTCTGCCGAAAGAGGTCCGGGTGCGGTGCTTAGCTCTGCAGAGCACCGTACCTTCGTCTTTAGCCTCTCTTCTCGTCTACATCTTAGCAAAAAGCTTTTCCACTCTGTCTGGCAAGGAGAAACTGTGCCAGCACAGAAAACATCTCCCATCGTGTTCTAGAGGCTGCACGGAGGTCTGCCGAGTGTTTTGCAAGAAGAGAAAGAAAGTTGTCCAAAACAGCTTGCAATCGAATGTTCATGTGAATAGAAAAGGCAGGAGAGTGGTCAGGTACTGTTTTCTCTCAGTTGGCAAGCTGCGCACACAATCGCAGTGTTGTACAGCTTGTTTCATCACCTTTGCGAAGTTGCCGCTCTCTCCGGCTCCCGGAGACGAAGAAGCTGCTTCTTCGCGCAAAGACGATTCTGCCGCTCACAGTGCTCTGCGGTGTGCGCCTTCTGCCGAAAGAGGCCCGGGAGCGGTGCTTAGCTCTGCAGAGCACCGTACCTTCGTCTTTAGCCTCTCTTCTCGTCTACATCTTAGCAAAAAGCTTTTCCACTCTGTCTGGCAAGGAGAAACTGTGCCAGCACAGAAAACATCTCCCATCGTGTTCTAGAGGCTGCACGGAGGTCTGCCGAGTGTTTTGCAAGAAGAGAAAGAAAGTTGTCCAAAACAGCTTGCAATCGAATGTTCATGTGAATAGAAAAGGCAGGAGAGTGGTCAGGTACTGTTTTCTCTCAGTTGGCAAGCTGCGCACACAATCGCAGTGTTGTACAGCTTGTTTCATCACCTTTGCCAAGTTGTCGCTCTCTCCGGCTCCCGGAGACGAAGAAGCTGCTTCTTCGCGCAAAGACGATTCTGCCGCTCACAGTGCTCTGCGGTGTGTGTCTTCTGCCGAAAGAGGCCCGGGAGCGGTGCTTAGCTCTGCAGAGCACCGTACCTTCGTCTTTAGCCTCTCTTCTCGTCTACATCTTAGCAAAAAGCTTTTCCACTCTGTCTGGCAAGGAGAAACTGTGCCAGCACAGAAAACATCTCCCATCGTGTTCTAGAGGCTCCACGGAGGTCTGCCGAGTATTTTGCAAGAAGAGAAAGAAAGTTGTCCAAAACAGCTTGCAATCGAATGTTCATGTGAATAGAAAAGGCAGGAGAGTGCTCAGGTACTGTTTTCTCTCAGTTGGCAAGCTGCGCACACAATCGCAGTGTTGTACAGCTTGTTTCATCACCTTTGTGAAGTTGCCGCTCTCTCCGGCTCCCGGAGACGAAGAAGCTGCTTCTTCGCGCAAAGACGATTCTGCCGCTCACAGTGCTCTGCGGTGTGCGCCTTCTGCCGAAAGAGGCCCGGGAGCGGTGCTTAGCTCTGCAGAGCACCGTACCTTCGTCTTTAGCCTCTCTTCTCGTCTACATCTTAGCAAAAAGCTTTTCCACTCTGTCTGGCAAGGAGAAACTGTGCCAGCACAGAAAACATCTCCCATCGTGTTCTAGAGGCTGCACGGAGGTCTGCCGAGTGTTTTGCAAGAAGAGAAAGAAAGTTGTCCAAAACAGCTTGCAATCGAATGTTCATGTGAATAGAAAAGGCAGGAGAGTGGTCAGGTACTGTTTTCTCTCAGTTGGCAAGCGGCGCACACAATCGCAGTGTTGTACAGCTTGTTTCATCACCTTTGCGAAGTTGCCGCTCTCTCCGGCTCCCGGAGACGAAGAAGCTGCTTTTTCGCCCAAAGACGATTCTGCCGCTCACAGTGCTCTGCGGTGTGCGCCTTCTGCCGAAAGAGGTCCGGGTGCGGTGCTTAGCTCTGCAGAGCACCGTACCTTCGTCTTTAGCCTCTCTTCTCGTCTACATCTTAGCAAAAAGCTTTTCCACTCTGTCTGGCAAGGAGAAACTGTGCCAGCACAGAAAACATCTCCCATCGTGTTCTAGAGGCTGCACGGAGGTCTGCCGAGTGTTTTGCAAGAAGAGAAAGAAAGTTGTCCAAAACAGCTTGCAATCGAATGTTCATGTGAATAGAAAAGGCAGGAGAGTGGTCAGGTACTGTTTTCTCTCAGTTGGCAAGCTGCGCACACAATCGCAGTGTTGTACAGCTTGTTTCATCACCTTTGCCAAGTTGCCGCTCTCTCCGGCTCCCGGAGACGAAGAAGCTGCTTCTTCGCGCAAAGACGATTCTGCCGCTCACAGTGCTCTGCGGTGTGCGCCTTCTGCCGAAAGAGGCCCGGGAGTGATGCTTAGCTCTGCAGAGCACCGTACCTTCGTCTTTAGCCTCTCTTCTCGTCTACATCTTAGCAAAAAGCTTTTCCACTCTGTCTGGCAAGGAGAAACTGTGCCAGCACAAAAAACATCTCCCATCGTGTTCTAGAGGCTCCACGGAGGTCTGCCGAGTGTTTTGCAAGAAGAGAGAGAAAGTTGTCCAAAACAGCTTGCAATCGAATGTTCATGTGAATAGAAAAGGCAGGAGAGTGGTCAGGTACTGTTTTCTCTCACTTGGCAAGCTGCGCACACAATCGCAGTGTTGTACAGCTTGTTTCATCACCTTTGCGAAGCTGCCGCTCTCTCCGGCTCCCGGAGACGAAGAAGCTGCTTCTTCGCGCAAAGACGATTCTGCCGCTCACAGTGCTCTGCGGTGTGTGTCTGCTGCCGAAAGAGGTCCGGGAGCGGTGCTTAGCTCTGCAGAGCACCGTACCTTCGTCTTTAGCCTCTCTTCTCGTCTACATCTTAGCAAAATCTTTTCCACTCTGTCTGGCAAGGAGAAACTGTGCCAGCACAGAAAACATCTCCCATCGTGTTCTAGAGGCTGCACGGAGGTTTGCTGAGTATTTTGCAAGAAGAGAAAGAAAGTTGTCCAAAACAGCTTGCAATCGAATGTTCATGTGAATAGAAAAGGCCGGAGAGTGGTCAGGTACTGTTTTCTCTCAGTTGGCAAACTGCGCACACAATTGCAGTGTTGTACAGCTTGTTTCATCACCTTTGCGAAGTTGCCGCTCTCTCCGGCTCCCGGAGACGAAGAAGCTGCTTCTTCGCGCAAAGACGATTCTGCCGCTCACAGTGCTCTGCGGTGAGCGCCTTCTGCCGAAAGAGGTCCGGGAGCTGTGCTTAGCTCTGCAGAGCACCGTACCTTTGTCTTTAGCCTCTCTTCTCGTCTACATCTTAGCAAAAAGCTTTTCAACTCTGTCTGGCAAGGAGAAACTGTGCCAGCACAAACAACATCTCCCATCGTGTTCTAGAGGCTGTACGCAGGTCTGCCGAGTGTTTTGCAAGAAGAGAAAGAAAGTTGTCCAAAGCAGCTTGCAATCGAATGTTCATTTGAATAGAAAAGGCAGGAGAGTGGTCAGGTACTGTTTTCTCTCAGTTGGCAAGCGGCGCACACAATCGCAGTGTTGTACAGCTTGTTTCATCACCTTTGCGAAGTTGCCGCTCTCTCCGGCTCCCGGAGACGAAGAAGCTGCTTTTTCGCCCAAAGACGATTCTGCCGCTCACAGTGCTCTGCGGTGTGCGCCTTCTGCCGAAAGAGGTCCGGGTGCGGTGCTTAGCTCTGCAGAGCACCGTACCTTCGTCTTTAGCCTCTCTTCTCGTCTACATCTTAGCAAAAAGCTTTTCCACTCTGTCTGGCAAGGAGAAACTGTGCCAGCACAGAAAACATCTCCCATCGTGTTCTAGAGGCTGCACGGAGGTCTGCCGAGTGTTTTGCAAGAAGAGAAAGAAAGTTGTCCAAAACAGCTTGCAATCGAATGTACATGTGAATAGAAAAGGCAGGAGAGTGGTCAGGTACTGTTTTCTCTCAGTTGGCAAGCTGCGCACACAATCGCAGTGTTGTACAGCTTGTTTCATCACCTTTGCCAAGTTGTCGCTCTCTCCGGCTCCCGGAGACGAAGAAGCTGCTTCTTCGCGCAAAGACGATTCTGCCGCTCACACTGCTCTGCGGTGTGCGCCTTCTGCCGAAAGAGGCCCGGGAGCGGTGCTTAGCTCTGCAGAGCACCGTACCTTCGTCTTTAGCCTCTCTTCTCGTCTACATCTTAGCAAAAAGCTTTTCCACTCTGTCTGGCAAGGAGAAACTGTGCCAGCACAGAAAACATCTCCCATCGTCTTCTAGAGGCTGCACGGAGGTCTGCCGAGTGTTTTGCAAGAAGAGAAAGAAAGTTGTCCAAAACAGCTTGCAATCGAATGTTCATGTGAATAGAAAAGGCAGGAGAGTGGTCAGGTACTGTTTTCTCTCAGTTGGCAAGCTGCGCACACAATCGCAGTGTTGTACAGCTTGTTTCATCACCTTTGCGAAGCTGCCGCTCTCTCCGGCTCCCGGAGACGAAGAAGCTGCTTCTTCGCGCAAAGACGATTCTGCCACTCACAGTGCTCTGCGGTGTGCGCCTTCTGCCGAAAGAGGTCCGGGAGCGGTGCTTAGCTCTGCAGAGCACCGTACCTTCGTCTTTAGCCTCTCTTCTCGTCTACATCTTAGCAAAAAGCTTTTCCACTCTGTCTGGCAAGGAGAAACTGTGCCAGCACAAAAAACATCTCCCATCGTGTTCTAGAGGCTGCACGGAGGTCTGCCGAGTGTTTTGCAAGAAGAGAAAGAAAGTTGTCCAAAACAGCTTGCAATCGAATGTTCATGTGAATAGAAAAGGCAGGAGAGTGGTCAGGTACTGTTTTCTCTCAGTTGGCAAGCGGCGCACACAATCGCAGTGTTGTACAGCTTGTTTCATCACCTTTGCGAAGTTGCCGCTCTCTCCGGCTCCCGGAGACGAAGAAGCTGCTTTTTCGCCCAAAGACGATTCTGCCGCTCACAGTGCTCTGCGGTGTGCGCCTTCTGCCGAAAGAGGTCCGGGTGCGGTGCTTAGCTCTGCAGAGCACCGTACCTTCGTCTTTAGCCTCTCTTCTCATCTACATCTTAGCAAAAAGCTTTTCCACTCTGTCTGGCAAGGAGAAACTGTGCCAGCACAGAAAACATCTCCCATCGTGTTCTAGAGGCTGCACGGAGGTCTGCCGAGTGTTTTGCAAGAAGAGAAAGAAAGTTGTCCAAAACAGCTTGCAATCGAATGTTCATGTGAATAGAAAAGGCAGGAGAGTGGTCAGGTACTGTTTTCTCTCAGTTGGCAAGCTGCGCACACAATCGCAGTGTTGTACAGCTTGTTTCATCACCTTTGCCAAGTTGTCGCTCTCTCCGGCTCCCGGAGACGAAGAAGCTGCTTCTTCGCGCAAAGACGATTCTGCCGCTCACAGTGCTCTGCGGTGTGTGTCTTCTGCCGAAAGAGGCCCGGGAGCGGTGCTTAGCTCTGCAGAGCACCGTACCTTCGTCTTTAGCCTCTCTTCTCGTCTACATCTTAGCAAAAAGCTTTTCCACTCTGTCTGGCAAGGAGAAACTGTGCCAGCACAGAAAACATCTCCCATCGTGTTCTAGAGGCTGCACGGAGGTCTGCCGAGTGTTTTGCAAGAAGAGAAAGAAAGTTGTCCAAAACAGCTTGCAATCGAATGTTCATGTGAATAGAAAAGGCAGGAGAGTGGTCAGGTACTGTTTTCTCTCAGTTGGCAAGCGGCGCACACAATCGCAGTGTTGTACAGCTTGTTTCATCACCTTTGCGAAGTTGCCGCTCTCTCCGGCTCCCGGAGACGAAGAAGCTGCTTTTTCGCCCAAAGACGATTCTGCCGCTCACAGTGCTCTGCGGTGTGCGCCTTCTGCCGAAAGAGGTCCGGGTGCGGTGCTTAGCTCTGCAGAGCACCGTACCTTCGTCTTTAGCCTCTCTTCTCGTCTACATCTTAGCAAAAAGCTTTTCCACTCTGTCTGGCAAGGAGAAACTGTGCCAGCACAGAAAACATCTCCCATCGTGTTCTAGAGGCTGCACGGAGGTCTGCCGAGTGTTTTGCAAGAAGAGAAAGAAAGTTGTCCAAAACAGCTTGCAATCGAATGTTCATGTGAATAGAAAAGGCAGGAGAGTGGTCAGGTACTGTTTTCTCTCAGTTGGCAAGCTGCGCACACAATCGCAGTGTTGTACAGCTTGTTTCATCACCTTTGCCAAGTTGCCGCTCTCTCCGGCTCCCGGAGACGAAGAAGCTGCTTCTTCGCGCAAAGACGATTCTGCCGCTCACAGTGCTCTGCGGTGTGCGCCTTCTGCCGAAAGAGGCCCGGGAGTGATGCTTAGCTCTGCAGAGCACCGTACCTTCGTCTTTAGCCTCTCTTCTCGTCTACATCTTAGCAAAAAGCTTTTCCACTCTGTCTGGCAAGGAGAAACTGTGCCAGCACAGAAAACATCTCCCATCGTGTTCTAGAGGCTCCACGGAGGTCTGCCGAGTGTTTTGCAAGAAGAGAGAGAAAGTTGTGCAAAACAGCTTGCAATCGAATGTTCATGTGAATAGAAAAGGCAGGAGAGTGGTCAGGTACTGTTTTCTCTCACTTGGCAAGCTGCGCACACAATCGCAGTGTTGTACAGCTTGTTTCATCACCTTTGCGAAGCTGCCGCTCTCTCCGGCTCCCGGAGACGAAGAAGCTGCTTCTTCGCGCAAAGACGATTCTGCCGCTCACAGTGCTCTGCGGTGTGTGTCTGCTGCCGAAAGAGGTCCGGGAGCGGTGCTTAGCTCTGCAGAGCACCGTACCTTCGTCTTTAGCCTCTCTTCTCGTCTACATCTTAGCAAAATCTTTTCCACTCTGTCTGGCAAGGAGAAACTGTGCCAGCACAGAAAACATCTCCCATCGTGTTCTAGAGGCTGCACGGAGGTTTGCTGAGTATTTTGCAAGAAGAGAAAGAAAGTTGTCCAAAACAGCTTGCAATCGAATGTTCATGTGAATAGAAAAGGCCGGAGAGTGGTCAGGTACTGTTTTCTCTCAGTTGGCAAACTGCGCACACAATTGCAGTGTTGTACAGCTTGTTTCATCACCTTTGCGAAGTTGCCGCTCTCTCCGGCTCCCGGAGACGAAGAAGCTGCTTCTTCGCGCAAAGACGATTCTGCCGCTCACAGTGCTCTGCGGTGAGCGCCTTCTGCCGAAAGAGGTCCGGGAGCTGTGCTTAGCTCTGCAGAGCACCGTACCTTTGTCTTTAGCCTCTCTTCTCGTCTACATCTTAGCAAAAAGCTTTTCAACTCTGTCTGGCAAGGAGAAACTGTGCCAGCACAAACAACATCTCCCATCGTGTTCTAGAGGCTGTACGCAGGTCTGCCGAGTGTTTTGCAAGAAGAGAAAGAAAGTTGTCCAAAGCAGCTTGCAATCGAATGTTCATTTGAATAGAAAAGGCAGGAGAGTGGTCAGGTACTGTTTTCTCTCAGTTGGCAAGCGGCGCACACAATCGCAGTGTTGTACAGCTTGTTTCATCACCTTTGCGAAGTTGCCGCTCTCTCCGGCTCCCGGAGACGAAGAAGCTGCTTTTTCGCCCAAAGACGATTCTGCCGCTCACAGTGCTCTGCGGTGTGCGCCTTCTGCCGAAAGAGGTCCGGGTGCGGTGCTTAGCTCTGCAGAGCACCGTACCTTCGTCTTTAGCCTCTCTTCTCGTCTACATCTTAGCAAAAAGCTTTTCCACTCTGTCTGGCAAGGAGAAACTGTACCAGCACAGAAAACATCTCCCATCGTGTTCTAGAGGATGCACGGAGGTCTGCCGAGTGTTTTGCAAGAAGAGAAAGAAAGTTGTCCAAAACAGCTTGCAATCGAATGTACATGTGAATAGAAAAGGCAGGAGAGTGGTCAGGTACTGTTTTCTCTCAGTTGGCAAGCTGCGCACACAATCGCAGTGTTGTACAGCTTGTTTCATCACCTTTGCGAAGCTGCCGCTCTCTCCGGCTCCCGGAGACGAAGAAGCTGCTTCTTCGCGCAAAGACGATTCTGCCGCTCACAGTGCTCTGCGGTGTGCGCCTTCTGCCGAAAGAGGTCCGGGAGCGGTGCTTAGCTCTGCAGAGCACCGTACCTTCGTCTTTAGCCTCTCTTCTCGTCTACATCTTAGCAAAAAGCTTTTCCACTCTGTCTGGCAAGGAGAAACTGTGCCAGCACAAAAAACATCTCCCATCGTGTTCTAGAGGCTGCACGCAGGTCTGGCGAGTGTTTTGCAAGAAGAGAAAGAAAGTTGTCCAAAACAGCTTGCAATCGAATGTTCATGTGAATAGAAAAGGCAGGAGAGTGGTCAGGTACTGTTTTCTCTCAGTTGGCAAGCTGCGCACACAATCGCAGTGTTGTACAGCTTGTTTCATCACCTTTGCGAAGTTGCCGCTCACTCCGGCTCCCGGAGACGAAGAAGCTGCTTCTTCGCGCAGACGATTCTGCCGCTCACAGTGCTCTGCGGTGTGCGCCTTCTGCCGAAAGAGGCCCGGGAGCGGTGCTTAGCTCTGCAGAGCACCGTACCTTCGTCTTTAGCCTCTCTTCTCGTCTACATCTTAGCAAAAAGCTTTTCCACTCTGTCTGGCAAGGAGAAACTGTGCCAGCACAGAAAACATCTCCCATCGTGTTCTAGAGGCTGCACGCAGGTCTGGCGAGTGTTTTGCAAGAAGAGAAAGAAAGTTGTCCAAAACAGCTTGCAATCGAATGTTCATGTGAATAGAAAAGGCAGGAGAGTGGTCAGGTACTGTTTTCTCTCACTTGGCAAGCTGCGCACACAATCGCAGTGTTGTACAGCTTGTTTCATCACCTTTGCCAAGTTGTCGCTCTCTCCGGCTCCCGGAGACTAAGAAGCTGCTTCTTCGCGCAAAGACGATTCTGCCGCTCACAGTGCTCTGCGGTGTGCGCCTTCTGCCGAAAGAGGCCCGGGAGCGGTGCTTAGCTCTGCAGAGCACCGTACCTTCGTCTTTAGCCTCTCTTCTCGTCTACATCTTAGCAAAAAGCTTTTCCACTCTGTCTGGCAAGGAGAAACTGTGCCAGCACAAAAAACATCTCCCATCGTGTTCTAGAGGCTGCACGGAGGTCTGCCGAGTGTTTTGCAAGAAGAGAAAGAAAGTTGTCCAAAACAGCTTGCAATCGAATGTTCATGTGAATAGAAAAGGCAGGAGAGTGGTCAGGTACTGTTTTCTCTCACTTGGCAAGCTGCGCACACAATCGCAGTGTTGTACAGCTTGTTTCATCACCTTTGCGAAGCTGCCGCTCTCTCCGGCTCCCGGAGACGAAGAAGCTGCTTCTTCGCGCAAAGACGATTCTGCCGCTCACAGTGCTCTGCGGTGTGCGCCTTCTGCCGAAAGAGGTCCGGGAGCGGTGCTTAGCTCTGCAGAGCACCGTACCTTCGTCTTTAGCCTCTCTTCTCGTCTACATCTTAGCAAAAAGCTTTTCCACTCTGTCTGGCAAGGAGAAACTGTGCCAGCACAAAAAACATCTCCCATCGTGTTCTAGAGGCTGCACGGAGGTCTGCCGAGTGTTTTGCAAGAAGAGAAAGAAAGTTGTCCAAAACAGCTTGCAATCGAATGTTCATGTGAATAGAAAAGGCAGGAGAGTGGTCAGGTACTGTTTTCTCTCAGTTGGCAAGCGGCGCACACAATCGCAGTGTTGTACAGCTTGTTTCATCACCTTTGCGAAGTTGCCGCTCTCTCCGGCTCCCGGAGACGAAGAAGCTGCTTTTTCGCCCAAAGACGATTCTGCCGCTCACAGTGCTCTGCGGTGTGCGCCTTCTGCCGAAAGAGGTCCGGGTGCGGTGCTTAGCTCTGCAGAGCACCGTACCTTCGTCTTTAGCCTCTCTTCTCATCTACATCTTAGCAAAAAGCTTTTCCACTCTGTCTGGCAAGGAGAAACTGTGCCAGCACAGAAAACATCTCCCATCGTGTTCTAGAGGCTGCACGGAGGTCTGCCGAGTGTTTTGCAAGAAGAGAAAGAAAGTTGTCCAAAACAGCTTGCAATCGAATGTTCATGTGAATAGAAAAGGCAGGAGAGTGGTCAGGTACTGTTTTCTCTCAGTTGGCAAGCTGCGCACACAATCGCAGTGTTGTACAGCTTGTTTCATCACCTTTGCCAAGTTGTCGCTCTCTCCGGCTCCCGGAGACGAAGAAGCTGCTTCTTCGCGCAAAGACGATTCTGCCGCTCACAGTGCTCTGCGGTGTGTGTCTTCTGCCGAAAGAGGCCCGGGAGCGGTGCTTAGCTCTGCAGAGCACCGTACCTTCGTCTTTAGCCTCTCTTCTCGTCTACATCTTAGCAAAAAGCTTTTCCACTCTGTCTGGCAAGGAGAAACTGTGCCAGCACAGAAAACATCTCCCATCGTGTTCTAGAGGCTCCACGGAGGTCTGCCGAGTATTTTGCAAGAAGAGAAAGAAAGTTGTCCAAAACAGCTTGCAATCGAATGTTCATGTGAATAGAAAAGGCAGGAGAGTGCTCAGGTACTGTTTTCTCTCAGTTGGCAAGCTGCGCACACAATCGCAGTGTTGTACAGCTTGTTTCATCACCTTTGCGAAGTTGCCGCTCTCTCCGGCTCCCGGAGACGAAGAAGCTGCTTCTTCGCGCAAAGACGATTCTGCCGCTCACAGTGCTCTGCGGTGTGCGCCTTCTGCCGAAAGAGGCCCGGGAGCGGTGCTTAGCTCTGCAGAGCACCGTACCTTTGTCTTTAGCCTCTCTTCTCGTCTACATCTTAGCAAAAAGCTTTTCCACTCTGTCTGGCAAGGAGAAACTGTGCCAGCACAGAAAACATCTCCCATCGTGTTCTAGAGGCTGCACGGAGGTCTGCCGAGTGTTTTGCAAGAAGAGAGAGAAAGTTGTCCAAAACAGCTTGCAATCGAATGTTCATGTGAATAGAAAAGGCAGGAGAGTGGTCAGGTACTGTTTTCTCTCACTTGGCAAGCTGCGCACACAATCGCAGTGTTGTACAGCTTGTTTCATCACCTTTGCGAAGCTGCCGCTCTCTCCGGCTCCCGGAGACGAAGAAGCTGCTTCTTCGCGCAAAGACGATTCTGCCGCTCACAGTGCTCTGCGGTGTGCGCCTTCTGCCGAAAGAGGTCCGGGAGCTGTGCTTAGCTCTGCAGAGCACCGTACCTTCGTCTTTAGCCTCTCTTCTCGTCTACATCTTAGCAAAAAGCTTTTCCACTCTGTCTGGCAAGGAGAAACTCTGCCAGCACAGAAAACATCTCCCATCGTGTTCTAGAGGCTGCACGGATGTCTGCCGAGTATTTTGCAAGAAGAGAAAGAAAGTTGTCCAAAACAGCTTCCAATCGAATGTTCATGTGAATAGAAAAGGCCGGAGAGTGGTCAGGTACTGTTTTCTCTCAGTTGGCAAGCTGCGCACACAATCGCAGTGTTGTACAGCTTGTTTCATCACCTTTGCGAAGTTGCCGCTCTCTCCGGCTCCCGGAGACGAAGAAGCTGCTTTTTCGCCCAAAGACGATTCTGCCGCTCACAGTGCTCTGCGGTGTGCGCCTTCTGCCGAAAGAGGTCCGGGTGCGGTGCTTAGCTCTGCAGAGCACCGTACCTTCGTCTTTAGTCTCTCTTCTCGTCTACATCTTAGCAAAAAGCTTTTCCACTCTGTCTGGCAAGGAGAAACTGTGCCAGCACAGAAAACATCTCCCATCGTGTTCTAGAGGCTGCACGGAGGTCTGCCGAGTGTTTTGCAAGAAGAGAAAGAAAGTTGTCCAAAACAGCTTGCAATCGAATGTTCATGTGAATAGAAAAGGCAGGAGAGTGGTCAGGTACTGTTTTCTCTCAGTTGGCAAGCTGCGCACACAATCGCAGTGTTGTACAGCTTGTTTCATCACCTTTGCGAAGTTGCCGCTCTCTCCGGCTCCCGGAGACGAAGAAGCTGCTTCTTCGCGCAAAGACGATTCTGCCGCTCACAGTGCTCTGCGGTGTGCGCCTTCTGCCGAAAGAGGCCCGGGAGCGGTGCTTAGCTCTGCAGAGCACCGTACCTTCGTCTTTAGCCTCTCTTCTCGTCTACATCTTAGCAAAAAGCTTTTCCACTCTGTCTGGCAAGGAGAAACTGTGCCAGCACAGAAAACATCTCCCATCGTGTTCTAGAGGCTGCACGGAGGTCTGCCGAGTGTTTTGCAAGAAGAGAGAGAAAGTTGTGCAAAACAGCTTGCAATCGAATGTTCATGTGAATAGAAAAGGCAGGAGAGTGGTCAGGTACTGTTTTCTCTCACTTGGCAAGCTGCGCACACAATCGCAGTGTTGTACAGCTTGTTTCATCACCTTTGCGAAGCTGCCGCTCTCTCCGGCTCCCGGAGACGAAGAAGCTGCTTCTTCGCGCAAAGACGATTCTGCCGCTCACAGTGCTCTGCGGTGTGTGTCTGCTGCCGAAAGAGGTCCGGGAGCGGTGCTTAGCTCTGCAGAGCACCGTACCTTCGTCTTTAGCCTCTCTTCTCGTCTACATCTTAGCAAAATCTTTTCCACTCTGTCTGGCAAGGAGAAACTGTGCCAGCACAGAAAACATCTCCCATCGTGTTCTAGAGGCTGCACGGAGGTTTGCTGAGTATTTTGCAAGAAGAGAAAGAAAGTTGTCCAAAACAGCTTGCAATCGAATGTTCATGTGAATAGAAAAGGCCGGAGAGTGGTCAGGTACTGTTTTCTCTCACTTGGCAAACTGCGCACACAATTGCAGTGTTGTACAGCTTGTTTCATCACCTTTGCGAAGTTGCCGCTCTCTCCGGCTCCCGGAGACGAAGAAGCTGCTTCTTCGCGCAAAGACGATTCTGCCGCTCACAGTGCTCTGCGGTGAGCGCCTTCTGCCGAAAGAGGTCCGGGAGCTGTGCTTAGCTCTGCAGAGCACCGTACCTTTGTCTTTAGCCTCTCTTCTCGTCTACATCTTAGCAAAAAGCTTTTCCACTCTGTCTGGCAAGGAGAAACTGTGCCAGCACAAACAACATCTCCCATCGTGTTCTAGAGGCTGTACGCAGGTCTGCCGAGTGTTTTGCAAGAAGAGAAAGAAAGTTGTCCAAAACAGCTTGCAATCGAATGTTCATTTGAATAGAAAAGGCAGGAGAGTGGTCAGGTACTGTTTTCTCTCAGTTGGCAAGCGGCGCACACAATCGCAGTGTTGTACAGCTTGTTTCATCACCTTTGCGAAGTTGCCGCTCTCTCCGGCTCCCGGAGACGAAGAAGCTGCTTTTTCGCCCAAAGACGATTCTGCCGCTCACAGTGCTCTGCGGTGTGCGCCTTCTGCCGAAAGAGGTCCGGGTGCGGTGCTTAGCTCTGCAGAGCACCGTACCTTCGTCTTTAGCCTCTCTTCTCGTCTACATCTTAGCAAAAAGCTTTTCCACTCTGTCTGGCAAGGAGAAACTGTGCCAGCACAGAAAACATCTCCCATCGTGTTCTAGAGGATGCACGGAGGTCTGCCGAGTGTTTTGCAAGAAGAGAAAGAAAGTTGTCCAAAACAGCTTGCAATCGAATGTACATGTGAATAGAAAAGGCAGGAGAGTGGTCAGGTACTGTTTTCTCTCACTTGGCAAGCTGCGCACACAATCGCAGTGTTGTACAGCTTGTTTCATCACCTTTGCCAAGTTGTCGCTCTCTCCGGCTCCCGGAGACGAAGAAGCTGCTTCTTCGCGCAAAGACAATTCTGCCGCTCACAGTGCTCTGCGGTGTGCGCCTTCTGCCGAAAGAGGTCCGGGAGCGGTGCTTAGCTCTGCAGAGCACCGTACCTTCGTCTTTAGCCTCTCTTCTCGTCTACATCTTAGCAAAAAGCTTTTCCACTCTGTCTGGCAAGGAGAAACTGTGCCAGCACAGAAAACATCTCCCATCGTGTTCTAGAGGCTGCACGGAGGTCTGCCGAGTATTTTGCAAGAAGAGAAAGAAAGTTGTCCAAAACAGCTTGCAATCGAATGTTCATGTGAATAGAAAAGGCCGGAGAGTGGTCAGGTACTGTTTTCTCTCACTTGGCAAGCTGCGCACACAATCGCAGTGTTGTACAGCTTGTTTCATCACCTTTGCGAAGCTGCCGCTCTCTCCGGCTCCCGGAGACGAAGAAGCTGCTTCTTCGCGCAAAGACGATTCTGCCGCTCACAGTGCTCTGCGGTGTGCGCCTTCTGCCGAAAGAGGTCCGGGAGCGGTGCTTAGCTCTGCAGAGCACCGTACCTTCGTCTTTAGCCTCTCTTCTCGTCTACATCTTAGCAAAAAGCTTTTCCACTCTGTCTGGCAAGGAGAAACTGTGCCAGCACAAAAAACATCTCCCATCGTGTTCTAGAGGCTGCACGGAGGTCTGCCGAGTGTTTTTCAAGAAGAGAAAGAAAGTTGTCCAAAACAGCTTGCAATCGAATGTTCATGTGAATAGAAAAGGCCGGAGAGTGGTCAGGTACTGTTTTCTCTCAGTTGGCAAACTGCGCACACAATCGCAGTGTTGTACAGCTTGTTTCATCACCTTTGCGAAGTTGCCGCTCTCTCCGGCTCCCGGAGACGAAGAAGCTGCTTCTTCGCGCAAAGACGATTCTGCCGCTCACAGTGCTCTGCGGTGTGCGCCTTCTGCCGAAAGAGGCCCGGGAGCGGTGCTTAGCTCTGCAGAGCACCGTACCTTCGTCTTTAGCCTCTCTTCTCGTCTACATCTTAGCAAAAAGCTTTTCCACTCTGTCTGGCAAGGAGAAAATGTGCCAGCACAGAAAACATCTCCCATCGTGTTCTAGAGGCTGCACGGAGGTCTGCCGAGTATTTTGCAAGAAGAGAAAGAAAGTTGTCCAAAACAGCTTGCAATCGAATGTTCATGTGAATAGAAAAGGCCGGAGAGTGGTCAGGTACTGTTTTCTCTCAGATGGCAAACTGCGCACACAATCGCAGTGTTGTACAGCTTGTTTCATCACCTTTGCGAAGTTGCCGCTCTCTCCGGCTCCCGGAGACGAAGAAGCTGCTTCTTCGCGCAAAGACGATTCTGCCGCTCACAGTGCTCTGCGGTGAGCGCCTTCTGCCGAAAGAGGTCCGGGAGCGGTGCTTAGCTCTGCAGAGCACCGTACCTTCGTCTTTAGCCTCTCTTCTCGTCTACATCTTAGCAAAAAGCTTTTCCACTCTGTCTGGCAAGGAGAAACTGTGCCAGCACAGAAAACATCTCCCATCGTGTTCTAGAGGCTGCACGGAGGTCTGCCGAGTGTTTTGCAAGAAGAGAAAGAAAGTTGTCCAAAACAGCTTGCAATCGAATGTTCATGTGAATAGAAAAGGCAGGAGAGTGGTCAGGTACTGTTTTCTCTCACTTGGCAAGCTGCGCACACAATCGCAGTGTTGTACAGCTTGTTTCATCACCTTTGCGAAGTTGCCGCTCTCTCCGGCTCCCGGAGACGAAGAAGCTGCTTCTTCGCGCAAAGACGATTCTGCCGCTCACAGTGCTCTGCGGTGTGCGCCTTCTGCCGAAAGACGCCCGGGAGCGGTGCTTAGCTCTGCAGAGCACCGTACCTTCGTCTTTAGCCTCTCTTCTCCTCTACATCTTAGCAAAAAGCTTTTCCAATCTGTCTGGCATGGAGAAACTGTGCCAGCACAAAAAACATCTCCCATCATGTTCTAGAGGCTGCACGCAGGTCTGCCGAGTGTTTTGCAAGAAGAGAAAGAAAGTTGTCCAAAACAGCTTGCAATCGAATGTTCATGTGAATAGAAAAGGCAGGAGAGTGGTCAGGTACTGTTTTCTCTCAGTTGGCAAGCTGCGCACACAATCGCAGTGTTGTACAGCTTGTTTCATCACCTTTGCGAAGTTGCCGCTCTCTCCGGCTCCCGGAGACGAAGAAGCTGCTTCTTCGCGCAAAGACGATTCTGCCGCTCACTGTGCTCTGCAGTGTGTGTCTTCTGCCGAAAGAGGCCCGTGAGCTGTGCTTAGCTCTGCAGAGCACCATACCTGCTTCTTTAGCCTCTCTTCTCGTCTACATCTTAGCAAAAAGCTTTTCCACTCTGTCTGGCAAGGAGAAACTGTGCCAGCACAGAAAATATCTCCCATCGTGTTCTAGAGGCTGCACGGAGGTCTGCCGAGTGTTTTGCAAGAAGAGAAAGAAAGTTGTCCAAAACAGCTTGCAATCGAATGTTCATGTGAATAGAAAAGGCAGGAGAGTGGTCAGGTACTGTTTTCTCTCAGTTGGCAAGCTGCGCACACAATCGCAGTGTTGTACAGCTTGTTTCATCACCTTTGCCAAGTTGTCGCTCTCTCCGGCTCCCGGAGACGAAGAAGCTGCTTCTTCGCGCAAAGACGATTCTGCCGCTCACAGTGCTCTGCGGTGTGCGCCTTCTGCCGAAAGACGTCCGGGAGCGGTGCTTAGCTCTGCAGAGCACCGTACCTTCGTCTTTAGCCTCTCTTCTCGTCTACATCTTAGCAAAAAGCTTTTCCACTCTGTCTGGCAAGGAGAAACTGTGCCAGCACAGAAAACATCTCCCATCGTGTTCTAGAGGCTCCACGGAGGTCTGCCGAGTATTTTGCAAGAAGAGAAAGAAAGTTGTAAAAAAAAGCTTGCAATCGAATGTTCATGTGAATAGAAAAGGCAGGAGAGTGGTCAGGTACTGTTTTCTCTCAGTTGGCAAGCGGCGCACACAATCGCAGTGTTGTACAGCTTGTTTCATCACCTTTGCGAAGTTGCCACTCTCTCCGGCTCCCGGAGACGAAGAAGCTGCTTTTTCGCCCAAAGATGATTCTGCCGCTCACAGTGCTCTGCGGTGTGCGCCTTCTGCCGAAAGAGGTCCGGGTGCGGTGCTTAGCTCTGCAGAGCACCGTACCTTCGTCTTTAGCCTCTCTTCTCGTCTACATCTTAGCAAAAAGCTTTTCCACTCTGTCTGGCAAGGAGAAACTGTGCCAGCACAGAAAACATCTCCCATCGTGTTCTAGAGGCTGCACGCAGGTCTGCCGAGTGTTTTGCAAGAAGAGAAAGAAAGTTGTCCAAAACAGCTTCCAATCGAATGTTCATGTGAATAGAAAAGGCAGGAGAGTGGTCAGGTACTGTTTTCTCTCAGTTGGCAAGCTGCGCACACAATCGCAGTGTTGTACAGCTTGTTTCATCACCTTTGCCAAGTTGTCGCTCTCTCCGGCTCCCGGAGACGAAGAAGCTGCTTCTTCGCGCAAAGACGATTCTGCCGCTCACAGTGCTCTGCGGTGTGCGCATTCTGCCGAAAGACGCCCGGGAGCGGTGCTTAGCTCTGCAGAGCACCGTACCTTCGTCTTTAGCCTCTCTTCTCGTCTACATCTTAGCAAAAAGCTTTTCCACTCTGTCTGGCAAGGAGAAACTGTGCCAGCACAGAAAACATCTCCCATCGTGTTCTAGAGGCTCCACGGAGGTCTGCCGAGTATTTTGCAAGAAGAGAAAGAAAGTTGTCCAAAACAGCTTGCAATCGAATGTTCATGTGAATAGAAAAGGCAGGAGAGTGGTCAGGTACTGTTTTCTCTCAGTTGGCAAGCGGCGCACACAATCGCAGTGTTGTACAGCTTGTTTCATCACCTTTGCGAAGTTGCCGCTCTCTCCGGCTCCCGGAGACGAAGAAGCTGCTTTTTCGCCCAAAGACGATTCTGCCGCTCACAGTGCTCTGCGGTGTGCGCCTTCTGCCGAAAGAGGTCCGGGTGCGGTGCTTAGCTCTGCAGAGCACCGTACCTTCGTCTTTAGCCTCTCTTCTCGTCTACATCTTAGCAAAAAGCTTTTCCACTCTGTCTGGCAAGGAGAAACTGTGCCAGCACAGAAAACATCTCCCATCGTGTTCTAGAGGCTGCACGCAGGCCTGCCGAGTGTTTTGCAAGAAGAGAAAGAAAGTTGTCCAAAACAGCTTGCAATCGAATGTTCATGTGATTACAAAAGGCAGGAGAGTGGTCAGGTACTGTTTTCTCTCACTTGGCAAGCTGCGCACACAATCGCAGTGTTGTACAGCTTGTTTCATCACCTTTGCCAAGTTGTCGCTCTCTCCGGCTCCCGGAGACGAAGAAGCTGCTTCTTCGCGCAAAGACGATTCTGCCGCTCACAGTGCTCTGCGGTGTGCGCCTTCTACCGAAAGAGGCCCGGGAGCGGTGCTTAGCTCTGCAGAGCACCGTACCTTCGTCTTTAGCCTCTCTTCTCGTCTACATCTTAGCAAAAAGCTTTTCCACTCTGTCTGGCAAGCAGAAACTGTGCCAGCACAGAAAACATCTCCCATCGTGTTCTAGAGGCTGCACGGAGGTCTGCCGAGTGTTTTGCAAGAAGAGAAAGAAAGTTGTCCAAAACAGCTTGCAATCGAATGTTCATGTGAATAGAAAAGGCAGGAGAGTGGTCAGGTACTGTTTTCTCTCACTTGGCAAGCTGCGCACACAATCGCAGTGTTGTACAGCTTGTTTCATCACCTTTGCGAAGTTACCGCTCTCTCCGGCTCCCGGAGACGAAGAAGCTGCTTCTTCGCGCAAAGACGATTCTGCCGCTCACAGTGCTCTGCGGTGTGCGCCTTCTGCCGAAAGAGGTCCGGGAGCGGTGCTTAGCTCTGCAGAGCACAGTACCTTCGTCTTTAGCCTCTCTTCTCGTCTACATCTTAGCAAAAAGCTTTTCCACTCTGTCTGGCAAGGAGAAACTGTGCCAGCACAGAAAACATCTCCCATCGTGTTCTAGAGGCTGCACGGAGGTCTGCCGAGTGTTTTGCAAGAAGAGAAAGAAGGTTGTCCAAAACAGCTTGCAATCGAATGTTCATGTGAATAGAAAAGGCAGGAGAGTGGTCAGGTACTGTTTTCTCTCACTTGGCAAGCTGCGCACACAATCGCAGTGTTGTACAGCTTGTTTCATCACCTTTGCGAAGCTGCCGCTCTCTCCGGCTCCCGGAGACGAAGAAGCTGCTTCTTCGCGCAAAGACGATTCTGCCGCTCACAGTGCTCTGCGGTGTGCGCCTTCTGCCGAAAGAGGCCCGGGAGCGGTGCTTAGCTCTGCAGAGCACCGTACCTTCGTCTTTAGCCTCTCTCCTCGTCTACATCTTAGCAAAAAGCTTTTCCACTCTGTCTGGCAAGGAGAAACTGTGCCAGCACAGAAAACATCTCCCATCGTGTTCTAGAGGCTGCACGGAGGTCTGCCGAGTGTTTTGCAAGAAGAGAAAGAAAGTTGTCCAAAACAGCTTGCAATCGAATGTTCATGTGAATAGAAAAGGCCGGAGAGTGGTCAGGTACTGTTTTCTCTCACTTGGCAAACTGCGCACACAATCGCAGTGTTGTACAGCTTGTTTCATCACCTTTGCGAAGTTGCCGCTCTCTCCGGCTCCCGGAGACGAAGAAGCTGCTTCTTCGCGCAAAGACGATTCTGCCGCTCACAGTGCTCTGCGGTGAGCGCCTTCTGCCGAAAGAGGTCCGGGAGCGGTGCTTAGCTCTGCAGAGCACCGTACCTTCGTCTTTAGCCTCTCTTCTCGTCTACATCTTAGCAAAAAGCTTTTCCACTCTGTCTGGCAAGGAGAAACTGTGCCAGCACAGAAAACATCTCCCATCGTGTTCTAGAGGCTGCACGCAGGTCTGCCGAGTGTTTTGCAAGAAGAGAAAGAAAGTTGTCCAAAACAGCTTCCAATCGAATGTTCATGTGAATAGAAAAGGCAGGAGAGTGGTCAGGTACTGTTTTCTCTCAGTTGGCAAGCTGCGCACACAATCGCAGTGTTGTACAGCTTGTTTCATCACCTTTGCCAAGTTGCCGCTCTCTCCGGCTCCCGGAGACGAAGAAGCTGCTTCTTCGCGCAAAGACGATTCTGCCGCTCACAGTGCTCTGCGGTGTGCGCCTTCTGCCGAAAGACGCCCGGGAGCGGTGCTTAGCTCTGCAGAGCACCGTACCTTCGTCTTTAGCCTCTCTTCTCGTCTACATCTTAGCAAAAAGCTTTTCCACTCTGTCTGGCAAGGAGAAACTGTGCCAGCACAGAAAACATCTCCCATCGTGTTCTAGAGGCTGCACGGAGGTCTGCCGAGTATTTTGCAAGAAGAGAAAGAAAGTTGTCCAAAACAGCTTGCAATCGAATGTTCATGTGAATAGAAAAGGCCGGAGAGTGGTCAGGTACTGTTTTCTCTCAGTTGGCAAACTGCGCACACAATCGCAGTGTTGTACAGCTTGTTTCATCACCTTTGCGAAGTTGCCGCTCTCTCCGGCTCCCGGAGACGAAGAAGCTGCTTCTTCGCGCAAAGACGATTCTGCCGCTCACAGTGCTCTGCGGTGAGCGCCTTCTGCCGAAAGAGGTCCGGGAGCGGTGCTTAGCTCTGCAGAGCACCGTACCTTCGTCTTTAGCCTCTCTTCTCGTCTACATCTTAGCAAAAAGCTTTTCCACTCTGTCTGGCAAGGAGAAACTGTGCCAGCACAGAAAACATCTCCCATCGTGTTCTAGAGGCTGCACGGAGGTCTGCCGAGTGTTTTGCAAGAAGAGAAAGAAAGTTGTCCAAAACAGCTTCCAATCGAATGTTCATGTGAATAGAAAAGGCAGGAGAGTGGTCAGGTACTGTTTTCTCTCAGTTGGCAAGCTGCGCACACAATCGCAGTGTTGTACAGCTTGTTTCATCACCTTTGCGAAGCTGCCGCTCTCTCCGGCTCCCGGAGACGAAGAAGCTGCTTCTCCGCGCAAAGACGATTCTGGCGCTCACAGTGCTCTGCGGTGTGCGCCTTCTGCCGAAAGAGGCCCGGGAGCGGTGCTTAGCTCTGCAGAGCACCGTACCTTCGTCTTTAGCCTCTCTTCTCCTCTACATCTTAGCAAAAAGCTTTTCCACTCTGTCTGGAAAGGAGAAACTGTGCCAGCACAGAAAACATCTCCCATCGTGTTCTAGAGGCTGCACGGAGGTCTGCCGAGTATTTTGCAAGAAGAGAAAGAAAGTTGTCCAAAACAGCTTGCAATCGAATGTTCATGTGAATAGAAAAGGCCGGAGAGTGGTCAGGTACTGTTTTCTCTCAGTTGGCAAACTGCGCACACAATCGCAGTGTTGTACAGCTTGTTTCATCACCTTTGCGAAGTTGCCGCTCTCTCCGGCTCCCGGAGACGAAGAAGCTGCTTCTTCGCGCAAAGACGATTCTGCCGCTCACAGTGCTCTGCGGTGTGCGCCTTCTGCCGAAAGACGCCCGGGAGCGGTGCTTAGCTCTGCAGAGCACCGTACCTTCGTCTTTAGCCTCTCTTCTCGTCTACATCTTAGCAAAAAGCTTTTCCACTCTGTCTGGCAAGGAGAAACTGTGCCAGCACAGAAAACATCTCCCATCGTGTTCTAGAGGCTGCACGGAGGTCTGCCGAGTGTTTTGCAAGAAGAGAAAGAAAGTTGTTCAAAACAGCTTGCAATCGAATGTTCATGTGAATAGAAAAGGCAGGAGAGTGGTCAGGTACTGTTTTCTCTCAGTTGGCAAGCTGCCCACACAATCGCAGTGTTGTACAGCTTGTTTCATCACCTTTGCGAAGTTGCCGCTCTCTCCGGCTCCCGGAGACGAAGAAGCTGCTTCTTCGCGCAAAGACGATTCTGCCGCTCACAGTGCTCTGCGGTGTGCGCCTTCTGCCGAAAGACGCCCGGGAGCGGTGCTTAGCTCTGCAGAGCACCGTACCTTCGTCTTTAGCCTCTCTTCTCGTCTACATCTTAGCAAAAAGCTTTTCCACTCTGTCTGGCATGGAGAAACTGTGCCAGCACAGAAAACATCTCCCATCGTGTTCTAGAGGCTGCACGGAGGTCTGCCGAGTGTTTTGCAAGAAGAGAAAGATAGTTGTCCAAAACAGCTTGCAATCGAATGTTCATGTGAATAGAAAAAGCAGGAGAGTGGTCAGGTACTGTTTTCTCTCAGTTGGCAAGCGGCGCACACAATCGCAGTGTTGTACAGCTTGTTTCATCACCTTTGCGAAGTTGCCGCTCTCTCCGGCTCCCGGAGACGAAGAAGCTGCTTCTTCGCGCAAAGACGATTCTGCCGCTCACTGTGCTCTGCAGTGTGTGTCTTCTGCCGAAAGAGGCCCGTGAGCTGTGCTTAGCTCTGCAGAGCACCATACCTGCTTCTTTAGCCTGTCTTCTCGTCTACATCTTAGCAAAAAGCTTTTCCACTCTGTCTGGCAAGGAGAAACTGTGCCAGCACAGAAAATATCTCCCATCGTGTTCTAGAGGCTGCACGCAGGTCTGCCGAGTGTTTTGCAAGAAGAGAAAGAAAGTTGTCCAAAACAGCTTGCAATCGAATGTTCATGTGAATAGAAAAGGCAGGAGAGTGGTCAGGTACTGTTTTCTCTCAGTTGGCAAGCTGCGCACACAATCGCAGTGTTGTACAGCTTGTTTCATCACATTTGCCAAGTTGTCGCTCTCTCCGGCTCCCGGAGACGAAGAAGCTGCTTTTTCGCCCAAAGACGATTCTGCCGCTCACAGTGCTCTGCGGTGTGCGCCTTCTGCCGAAAGAGGCCCGGGAGCGGTGCTTAGCTCTGCAGAGCACCGTACCTTCGTCTTTAGCCTCTCTTCTCGTCTACATCTTAGCAAAAAGCTTTTCCACTCTGTCTGGCAAGGAGAAACTGTGCCAGCACAAAAAACATCTCCCATCGTGTTCTAGAGGCTGCATGGAGGTCTGCCGAGTGTTTTGCAAGAAGAGAAAGAAAGTTGTCCAAAACAGCTTGCAATCGAATGTTCATGTGAATAGAAAAGGCAGGAGAGTGGTCAGGTACTGTTTTCTCTCAGTTGGCAAGCTGCGCACACAATCGCAGTGTTGTACAGCTTGTTTCATCACCTTTGCGAAGTTGCCGCTCTCTCCGGCTCCCGGAGACGAAGAAGCTGCTTCTTCGCGCAAAGACGATTCTGCCGCTCACAGTGCTCTGCGGTGAGCGCCTTCTGCCGAAAGAGGTCCGGGAGCGGTGCTTAGCTCTGCAGAGCACCGTACCTTCGTCTTTAGCCTCTCTTATCGTCTACATCTTAGCAAAAAGCTTTTCCACTCTGTCTGGCAAGGAGAAACTGTGCCAGCACAGAAAACATCTCCCATCGTGTTCTAGAGGCTGCACGGAGGTCTGCCGAGTGTTTTGCAAGAAGAGAAAGAAAGTTGTCCAAAACAGCTTGCAATCGAATGTTCATGTGAATAGAAAAGGCAGGAGAGTGGTCAGGTACTGTTTTCTCTCAGTTGGCAAACTGCGCACACAATCGCAGTGTTGTACAGCTTGTTTCATCACCTTTGCGAAGTTGCCGCTCTCTCCGGCTCCCGGAGACGAAGAAGCTGCTTCTTCGCGCAAAGACGATTCTGCCGCTCACAGTGCTCTGCGGTGAGCGCCTTCTGCCGAAAGAGGTCCGGGAGCGGTGCTTAGCTCTGCAGAGCACCGTACCTTCGTCTTTAGCCTCTCTTCTCGTCTACATCTTAGCAAAAAGCTTTTCCACTCTGTCTGGCAAGGAGAAACTGTGCCAGCACAGAAAACATCTCCCATCGTGTTCTAGAGGCTGCACGGAGGTCTGCCGAGTGTTTTGCAAGAAGAGAAAGAAAGTTGTCCAAAACAGCTTGCAATCGAATGTTCATGTGAATAGAAAAGGCAGGAGAGTGGTCAGGTACTGTTTTCTCTCAGTTGGCAAACAGCGCACACAATGGCAGTGTTGTACAGCTTGTTTCATCACCTTTGCGAAGTTGCCGCTCTCTCCGGCTCCCGGAGACGAAGAAGCTGCTTCTTCGCGCAAAGACGATTCTGCCGCTCACAGTGCTCTGCAGTGCGTGTCTTCTGCCGAAAGAGGCCCGTGAGCTGTGCTTAGCTCTGCAGAGCACCATACCTGCTTCTTTAGCCTCTCTTCTCGTCTACATCTTAGCAAAAAGCTTTTCCACTCTGTCTGGCAAGGAGAAACTGTGCCAGCACAGAAAATATCTCCCATCGTGTTCTAGAGGCTGCACGGAGGTCTGCCGAGTGTTTTGCAAGAAGAGAGAGAAAGTTGTCCAAAACAGCTTGCAATCGAATGTTCATGTGAATAGAAAAGGCAGGAGAGTGGTCAGGTACTGTTTTCTCTCAGTTGGCAAGCTGCGCACACAATCGCAGTGTTGTACAGCTTGTTTCATCACCTTTGCGAAGCTGCCGCTCTCTCCGGCTCCCGGAGACGAAGGAGCTGCTTCTCCGCGCAAAGACGATTCTGGCGCTCACAGTGCTCTGCGGTGTGCGCCTTCTGCCGAAAGAGGCCCGGGAGCGGTGCTTAGCTCTGCAGAGCACCGTACCTTCGTCTTTAGCCTCTCTTCTCCTCTACATCTTAGCAAAAAGCTTTTCCACTCTGTCTGGAAAGGAGAAACTGTGCCAGCACAGAAAACATCTCCCATCGTGTTCTAGAGGCTGCACGGAGGTCTGCCGAGTATTTTGCAAGAAGAGAAAGAAAGTTGTCCAAAACAGCTTGCAATCGAATGTTCATGTGAATAGAAAAGGCCGGAGAGTGGTCAGGTACTGTTTTCTCTCAGTTGGCAAACTGCGCACACAATCGCAGTGTTGTACAGCTTGTTTCATCACCTTTGCGAAGTTGCCGCTCTCTCCGGCTCCCGGAGACGAAGAAGCTGCTTCTTCGCGCAAAGACGATTCTGCCGCTCACAGTGCTCTGCGGTGTGCGCCTTCTGCCGAAAGAGGTCCGGGAGCGGTGCTTAGCTCTGCAGAGCACCGTACCTTCGTCTTTAGCCTCTCTTCTCGTCTACATCTTAGCAAAAAGCTTTTCCACTCTGTCTGGCAAGGAGAAACTGTGCCAGCACAGAAAACATCTCCCATCGTGTTCTAGAGGCTGCACGGAGGTCTGCCGAGTGTTTTGCAAGAAGAGAAAGAAAGTTGTTCAAAACAGCTTGCAATAGAATGTTCATGTGAATAGAAAAGGCAGGAGAGTGGTCAGGTACTGTTTTCTCTCAGTTGGCAAGCTGCCCACACAATCGCAGTGTTGTACAGCTTGTTTCATCACCTTTGCGAAGTTGCCGCTCTCTCCGGCTCCCGGAGACGAAGAAGCTGCTTCTTCGCGCAAAGACGATTCTGCCGCTCACAGTGCTCTGCGGTGTGCGCCTTCTGCCGAAAGACGCCCGGGAGCGGTGCTTAGCTCTGCAGAGCACCGTACCTTCGTCTTTAGCCTCTCTTCTCGTCTACATCTTAGCAAAAAGCTTTTCCACTCTGTCTGGCATGGAGAAACTGTGCCAGCACAGAAAACATCTCCCATCGTGTTCTAGAGGCTGCACGGAGGTCTGCCGAGTGTTTTGCAAGAAGAGAAAGATAGTTGTCCAAAACAGCTTGCAATCGAATGTTCATGTGAATAGAAAAAGCAGGAGAGTGGTCAGGTACTGTTTTCTCTCAGTTGGCAAGCGGCGCACACAATCGCAGTGTTGTACAGCTTGTTTCATCACCTTTGCGAAGTTGCCGCTCTCTCCGGCTCCCGGAGACGAAGAAGCTGCTTCTTCGCGCAAAGACGATTCTGCCGCTCACTGTGCTCTGCAGTGTGTGTCTTCTGCCGAAAGAGGTCCGGGAGCGGTGCTTAGCTCTGCAGAGCACCATACCTGCTTCTTTAGCCTGTCTTCTCGTCTACATCTTAGCAAAAAGCTTTTCCACTCTGTCTGGCAAGGAGAAACTGTGCCAGCACAGAAAATATCTCCCATCGTGTTCTAGAGGCTGCACGCAGGTCTGCCGAGTGTTTTGCAAGAAGAGAAAGAAAGTTGTCCAAAACAGCTTGCAATCGAATGTTCATGTGAATAGAAAAGGCAGGAGAGTGGTCAGATACTGTTTTCTCTCAGTTGGCAAGCTGCGCACACAATCGCAGTGTTGTACAGCTTGTTTCATCACATTTGCCAAGTTGTCGCTCTCTCCGGCTCCCGGAGACGAAGAAGCTGCTTTTTCGCCCAAAGACGATTCTGCCGCTCACAGTGCTCTGCGGTGTGCGCCTTCTGCCGAAAGAGGCCCGGGAGCGGTGCTTAGCTCTGCAGAGCACCGTACCTTCATCTTTACCCTCTCTTCTCGTCTACATCTTAGCAAAAAGCTTTTCCACTCTGTCTGGCAAGGAGAAACTGTGCCAGCACAAAAAACATCTCCCATCGTGTTCTAGAGGCTGCATGGAGGTCTGCCGAGTGTTTTGCAAGAAGAGAAAGAAAGTTGTCCAAAACAGCTTGCAATCGAATGTTCATGTGAATAGAAAAGGCAGGAGAGTGGTCAGGTACTGTTTTCTCTCAGTTGGCAAGCTGCGCACACAATCGCAGTGTTGTACAGCTTGTTTCATCACCTTTGCGAAGTTGCCGCTCTCTCCGGCTCCCGGAGACGAAGAAGCTGCTTCTTCGCGCAAAGACGATTCTGCCGCTCACAGTGCTCTGCGGTGAGCGCCTTCTGCCGAAAGAGGTCCGGGAGCGGTGCTTAGCTCTGCAGAGCACCGTACCTTCGTCTTTAGCCTCTCTTCTCGTCTACATCTTAGCAAAAAGCTTTTCCACTCTGTCTGGCAAGGAGAAACTGTGCCAGCACAGAAAACATCTCCCATCGTGTTCTAGAGGCTGCACGGAGGTCTGCCGAGTGTTTTGCAAGAAGAGAAAGAAAGTTGTCCAAAACAGCTTGCAATCGAATGTTCATGTGAATAGAAAAGGCAGGAGAGTGGTCAGGGACTGTTTTCTCTCAGTTGGCAAACTGCGCACACAATCGCAGTGTTGTACAGCTTGTTTCATCACCTTTGCGAAGTTGCCGCTCTCTCCGGCTCCCGGAGACGAAGAAGCTGCTTCTTCGCGCAAAGACGATTCTGCCGCTCACAGTGCTCTGCGGTGTGCGCCTTCTGCCGAAAGACGCCCGGGAGCGGTGCTTAGCTCTGCAGAGCACCGTACCTTCGTCTTTAGCCTCTCTTCTCGTCTACATCTTAGCAAAAAGCTTTTCCACTCTGTCTGGCAAGGAGAACCTGTGCCAGCACAGAAAACATCTCCCATCGTGTTCTAGAGGCTGCACGGAGGTCTGCCGAGTGTTTTGCAAGAAGAGAAAGAAAGTTGTCCAAAACAGTTTGCAATCGAATGTTCATGTGAATAGAAAAGGCAGGAGAGTGGTCAGGTACTGTTTTCTCTCAGTTGGCAAGCTGCGCACACAATCGCAGTGTTGTACAGCTTGTTTCATCACCTTTGCGAAGCTGCCGCTCTCTCCGGCTCCCGGAGACGAAGAAGCTGCTTCTTCGCGCAAAGACGATTCTGCCGCTCACAGTGCTCTGCGGTGTGCGCCTTCTGCCGAAAGAGGTCCGGGAGCGGTGCTTAGCTCTGCAGAGCACCGTACCTTCGTCTTTAGCCTCTCTTCTCGTCTACATCTTAGCAAAAAGCTTTTCAACTCTGTCTGGCAAGGAGAAACTGTGCCAGCACAAAAAACATCTCCCATCGTGTTCTAAACATCTCCCATCGTGTTCTAGAGGCTGCACGGAGGTCTGCCGAGTGTTTTGCAAGAAGAGAAAGAAAGTTGTCCAAAACAGCTTGCAATCGAATGTTCATGTGAATAGAAAAGGCAGGAGAGTGGTCAGGTACTGTTTTCTCTCAGTTGGCAAACTGCGCACACAATCGCAGTGTTGTACAGCTTGTTTCATCACCTTTGCGAAGTTGCCGCTCTCTCCGGCTCCCGGAGACGAAGAAGCTGCTTCTTCGCGCAAAGACGATTCTGCCGCTCACAGTGCTCTGCGGTGAGCGCCTTCTGCCGAAAGAGGTCCGGGAGCGGTGCTTAGCTCTGCAGAGCACCGTACCTTCGTCTTTAGCCTCTCTTCTCGTCTACATCTTAGCAAAAAGCTTTTCCACTCTGTCTGGCAAGGAGAAACTGTGCCAGCACAGAAAACATCTCCCATCGTGTTCTAGAGGCTGCACGGAGGTCTGCCGAGTGTTTTGCAAGAAGAGAAAGAAAGTTGTCCAAAACAGCTTGCAATCGAATGTTCATGTGAATAGAAAAGGCAGGAGAGTGGTCAGGTACTGTTTTCTCTCAGTTGGCAAACTGCGCACACAATCGCAGTGTTGTACAGCTTGTTTCATCACCTTTGCGAAGTTGCCGCTCTCTCCGGCTCCCGGAGACGAAGAAGCTGCTTCTTCGCGCAAAGACGATTCTGCCGCTCACAGTGCTCTGCGGTGTGCGCCTTCTGCCGAAAGAGGCCCGGGAGCGGTGCTTAGCTCTGCAGAGCACCGTACCTTCGTCTTTAGCCTCTCTTCTCGTCTACATCTTAGCAAAAAGCTTTTCCACTCTGTCTGGCAAGGAGAAACTGTGCCAGCACAGAAAACATCTCCCATCGTGTTCTAGAGGCTGCACGCAGGTCTGCCGAGTGTTTTGCAAGAAGAGAAAGAAAGTTGTCCAAAACAGTTTGCAATCGAATGTTCATGTGAATAGAAAAGGCAGGAGAGTGGTCAGGTACTGTTTTCTCTCAGTTGGCAAGCTGCGCACACAATCGCAGTGTTGTACAGCTTGTTTCATCACCTTTGCGAAGCTGCCGCTCTCTCCGGCTCCCGGAGACGAAGAAGCTGCTTCTTCGCGCAAAGACGATTCTGCCGCTCACAGTGCTCTGCGGTGTGCGCCTTCTGCCGAAAGAGGTCCGGGAGCGGTGCTTAGCTCTGCAGAGCACCGTACCTTCGTCTTTAGCCTCTCTTCTCGTCTACATCTTAGCAAAAAGCTTTTCCACTCTGTCTGGCAAGGAGAAACTGTGCCAGCACAAAAAACATCTCCCATCGTGTTCTAGAGGCTGCACGGAGGTCTGCCGAGTGATTTGCAAGAAGAGAAAGAAAGTTGTCCAAAACAGCTTGCAATCGAATGTTCATGTGAATAGAAAAGGCAGGAGAGTGGTCAGGTACTGTTTTCTCTCACTTGGCAAGCGGCGCACACAATCGCAGTGTTGTACAGCTTGTTTCATCACCTTTGCCAAGTTGTCGCTCTCTCCGGCTCCCGGAGACGAAGAAGCTGCTTCTTCGCGCAAAGACGATTCTGCCGCTCACAGTGCTCTGCGGTGTGCGCCTTCTGCCGAAAGAGGCCCGGGAGCGGTGCTTAGCTCTGCAGAGCACCGTACCTTCGTCTTTAGCCTCTCTTCACGTCTACATCTTAGCAAAAAGCTTTTCCACTCTGTCTGGCAAGGAGAAACTGTGCCAGCACAGAAAACATCTCCCATCGTGTTCTAGAGGCTCCACGGAGGTCTGCCGAGTATTTTGCAAGAAGAGAAAGAAAGTTGTCCAAAACAGCTTGCAATCGAATGTTCATGTGAATAGAAAAGGCAGGAGAGTGGTCAGGTACTGTTTTCTCTCAGTTGGCAAGCTGCGCACACAATCGCAGTGTTGTACAGCTTGTTTCATCACCTTTGCGAAGTTGCCGCTCTCTCCGGCTCCCGGAGACGAAGAAGCTGCTTCTTCGCGCAAAGACGATTCTGCCGCTCACAGTGCTCTGCGGTGTGCGCCTTCTGCCGAAAGAGGCCCGGGAGCGGTGCTTAGCTCTGCAGAGCACCGTACCTTCGTCTTTAGCCTCTCTTCTCGTCTACATCTTAGCAAAAAGCTTTTCCACTCTGTCTGGCAAGGAGAAACTGTGCCAGCACAGAAAACATCTCCCATCGTGTTCTAGAGGCTGCACGGAGGTCTGCCGAGTGTTTTGCAAGAAGAGAGAGAAAGTTGTCCAAAACAGCTTGCAATCGAATGTTCATGTGAATAGAAAAGGCAGGAGAGTGGTCAGGTACTGTTTTCTCTCACTTGGCAAGCTGCGCACACAATCGCAGTGTTGTACAGCTTGTTTCATCACCGTTGAGAAGCTGCCGCTCTCTCCGGCTCCCGGAGACGAAGAAGCTGCTTCTTCGCGCAAAGACGATTCTGCCGCTCACAGTGCTCTGCGGTGTGCGCCTTCTGCCGAAAGAGGTCCGGGAGCGGTGCTTAGCTCTGCAGAGCACCGTACCTTCGTCTTTAGCCTCTCTTCTCGTCTACATCTTAGCAAAAAGCTTTTCCACTCTGTCTGGCAAGGAGAAACTGTGCCAGCACAGAAAACATCTCCCATCGTGTTCTAGAGGCTGCACGGAGGTCTGCCGAGTGTTTTGCAAGAAGAGAAAGAAACTTGTCCAAAACAGCTTGCAATCGAATGTTCATGTGAATAGAAAAGGCAGGAGAGTGGTCAGGTACTGTTTTCTCTCAGTTGGCAAGCGGCGCACACAATCGCAGTGTTGTACAGCTTGTTTCATCACCTTTGCGAAGTTGCCGCTCTCTCCGGCTCCCGGAGACGAAGAAGCTGCTTCTTCGCGCAAAGACGATTCTGCCGCTCACTGTGCTCTGCAGTGTGTGTCTTCTGCCGAAAGAGGCCCGTGAGCTGTGCTTAGCTCTGCAGAGCACCATACCAGCTTCTTTAGCCTCTCTTCTCGTCTACATCTTAGCAAAAAGCTTTTCCACTCTGTGTGGCAAGGAGAAACTGTGCCAGCACAGAAAATATCTCCCATCGTGTTCTAGAGGCTGCACGCAGGTCTGCCGAGTGTTTTGCAAGAAGAGAAAGAAAGTTGTCCAAAACAGCTTGCAATCGAATGTTCATGTGAATAGAAAAGGCAGGAGAGTGGTCAGGTACTGTTTTCTCTCAGTTGGCAAACTGCGCACACAATCGCAGTGTTGTACAGCTTGTTTCATCACCTTTGCGAAGTTGCCGCTCTCTCCGGCTCCCGGAGACGAAGAAGCTGCTTCTTCGCGCAAAGACGATTCTGCCGCTCACAGTGCTCTGCGGTGAGCGCCTTGTGCCGAGAGAGGTCCGGGAGCGGTGCTTAGCTCTGCAGAGCACCGTACCTTCGTCTTTAGCCTCTCTTCTCGTCTACATCTTAGCAAAAAGCTTTTCCACTCTGTCTGGAAAGGAGAAACTGTGCCAGCACAGAAAACATTTCCCATCGTGTTCTAGAGGCTGCACGGAGGTCTGCCGAGTGTTTTGCAAGAAGAGAAAGAAAGTTGTCCAAAACAGCTTGCAATCGAATGTTCATGTGAATAGAAAAGGCAGGAGAGTGGTCAGGTACTGTTTTCTCTCAGTTGGCAAACTGCGCACACAATCGCAGTGTTGTACAGCTTGTTTCATCACCTTTGCGAAGTTGCCGCTCTCTCCGGCTCCCGGAGACGAAGAAGCTGCTTCTTCGCGCAAAGACGATTCTGCCGCTCACAGTGCTCTGCGGTGTGCGCCTTCTGCCGAAAGAGGCCCGGGAGCGGTGCTTAGCTCTGCAGAGCACCGTACCTTCGTCTTTAGCCTCTCTTCTCGTCTACATCTTAGCAAAAAGCTTTTCCACTCTGTCTGGCAAGGAGAACCTGTGCCAGCACAGAAAACATCTCCCATCGTGTTCTAGAGGCTGCACGGAGGTCTGCCGAGTGTTTTGCAAGAAGAGAAAGAAAGTTGTCCAAAACAGTTTGCAATCGAATGTTCATGTGAATAGAAAAGGCAGGAGAGTGGTCAGGTACTGTTTTCTCTCACTTGGCAAGCTGCGCACACAATCGCAGTGTTGTACAGCTTGTTTCATCACCTTTGCGAAGCTGCCGCTCTCTCCGGCTCCCGGAGACGAAGAAGCTGCTTCTTCGCGCAAAGACGATTCTGCCGCTCACAGTGCTCTGCGGTGTGCGCCTTCTGCCGAAAGAGGTCCGGGAGCGGTGCTTAGCTCTGCAGAGCACCGTACCTTCGTCTTTAGCCTCTCTTCTCGTCTACATCTTAGCAAAAAGCTTTTCCACTCTGTCTGGCAAGGAGAAACTGTGCCAGCACAGAAAACATCTCCCATCGTGTTCTAGAGGCTGCACGGAGGTCTGCCGAGTGTTTTGCAAGAAGAGAAAGAAACTTGTCCAAAACAGCTTGCAATCGAATGTTCATGTGAATAGAAAAGGCAGGAGAGTGGTCAGGTACTGTTTTCTCTCAGTTGGCAAGCGGCGCACACAATCGCAGTGTTGTACAGCTTGTTTCATCACCTTTGCGAAGTTGCCGCTCTCTCCGGCTCCCGGAGACGAAGAAGCTGCTTCTTCGCGCAAAGACGATTCTGCCGCTCACTGTGCTCTGCAGTGTGTGTCTTCTGCCGAAAGAGGCCCGTGAGCTGTGCTTAGCTCTGCAGAGCACCATACCAGCTTCTTTAGCCTCTCTTCTCGTCTACATCTTAGCAAAAAGCTTTTCCACTCTGTGTGGCAAGGAGAAACTGTGCCAGCACAGAAAATATCTCCCATCGTGTTCTAGAGGCTGCACGCAGGTCTGCCGAGTGTTTTGCAAGAAGAGAAAGAAAGTTGTCCAAAACAGCTTGCAATCGAATGTTCATGTGAATAGAAAAGGCAGGAGAGTGGTCAGGTACTGTTTTCTCTCAGTTGGCAAACTGCGCACACAATCGCAGTGTTGTACAGCTTGTTTCATCACCTTTGCGAAGTTGCCGCTCTCTCCGGCTCCCGGAGACGAAGAAGCTGCTTCTTCGCGCAAAGACGATTCTGCCGCTCACAGTGCTCTGCGGTGAGCGCCTTGTGCCGAGAGAGGTCCGGGAGCGGTGCTTAGCTCTGCAGAGCACCGTACCTTCGTCTTTAGCCTCTCTTCTCGTCTACATCTTAGCAAAAAGCTTTTCCACTCTGTCTGGAAAGGAGAAACTGTGCCAGCACAGAAAACATTTCCCATCGTGTTCTAGAGGCTGCACGGAGGTCTGCCGAGTGTTTTGCAAGAAGAGAAAGAAAGTTGTCCAAAACAGCTTGCAATCGAATGTTCATGTGAATAGAAAAGGCAGGAGAGTGGTCAGGTACTGTTTTCTCTCAGTTGGCAAACTGCGCACACAATCGCAGTGTTGTACAGCTTGTTTCATCACCTTTGCGAAGTTGCCGCTCTCTCCGGCTCCCGGAGACGAAGAAGCTGCTTCTTCGCGCAAAGACGATTCTGCCGCTCACAGTGCTCTGCGGTGTGCGCCTTCTGCCGAAAGAGGCCCGGGAGCGGTGCTTAGCTCTGCAGAGCACCGTACCTTCGTCTTTAGCCTCTCTTCTCGTCTACATCTTAGCAAAAAGCTTTTCCACTCTGTCTGGCAAGGAGAACCTGTGCCAGCACAGAAAACATCTCCCATCGTGTTCTAGAGGCTGCACGGAGGTCTGCCGAGTGTTTTGCAAGAAGAGAAAGAAAGTTGTCCAAAACAGTTTGCAATCGAATGTTCATGTGAATAGAAAAGGCAGGAGAGTGGTCAGGTACTGTTTTCTCTCACTTGGCAAGCTGCGCACACAATCGCAGTGTTGTACAGCTTGTTTCATCACCTTTGCGAAGCTGCCGCTCTCTCCGGCTCCCGGAGACGAAGAAGCTGCTTCTTCGCGCAAAGACGATTCTGCCGCTCACAGTGCTCTGCGGTGTGCGCCTTCTGCCGAAAGAGGTCCGGGAGCGGTGCTTAGCTCTGCAGAGCACCGTACCTTCGTCTTTAGCCTCTCTTCTCGTCTACATCTTAGCAAAAAGCTTTTCCACTCTGTCTGGCAAGGAGAAACTGTGCCAGCACAAAAAACATCTCCCATCGTGTTCTAGAGGCTGCACGGAGGTCTGCCGAGTGTTTTGCAAGAAGAGAAAGAAAGTTGTCCAAAACAGCTTGCAATCGAATGTTCATGTGAATAGAAAAGGCAGGATAGTGGTCAGGTACTGTTTTCTCTCACTTGGCCAGCTGCGCACAAAATCGCAGTGTTGTACAGCTGGTTTCATCACCTTTGCGAAGCTGCCGCTCTCTCCGGCTCCCGGAGACGAAGAAGCTGCTTCTTCGCGCAAAGACGATTCTGCCGCTCACAGTGCTCTGCGGTGAGCGCCTTCTGCCGAAAGAGGTCCGGGAGCGGTGCTTAGCTCTGCAGAGCACCGTACCTTCGTCTTTAGCCTCTCTTCTCGTCTACATCTTAGCAAAAAGCTTTTCCACTCTTTCTGGCAAGGAGAAACTGTGCCAGCACAGAAAACATCTCCCATCGTGTTCTAGAGGCTGCACGGAGGTCTGCCGAGTGTTTTGCATGAAGAGAGAGAAAGTTGTCCAAAACAGCTTGCAATCGAATGTTCATGTGAATAGAAAAGGCAGGAGAGTGGTCAGGTACTGTTTTCTCTCAGTTGGCAAGCTGCGCACACAATCGCAGTGTTGTACAGCTTGTTTCATCACCTTTGCGAAGCTGCCGCTCTCTCCGGCTCCCGGAGACGAAGAAGCTGCTTCTTCGCGCAAAGACGATTCTGCCGCTCACAGTGCTCTGCGGTGTGCGCCTTCTGCCGAAAGAGGTCCGGGAGCTGTGCTTAGCTCTGCAGAGCACCGTACCTGCTTCTTTAGCCTCTCTTCTCGTCTACATCTTAGCAAAAAGCTTTTCCACTCTGTCTGGCAAGGAGAAACTGTGCCAGCACAGAAAACATCTCCCATCGTCTTCTAGAGGCTCCACGGAGGTCTGCCGAGTATTTTGCAAGAAGAGAAAGAAAGTTGTCCAAAACAGCTTGCAATCGAATGTTCATGTGAATAGAAAAGGCAGGAGAGTGGTCAGGTACTGTTTTCTCTCACTTGGCAAGCTGCGCACACAATCGCAGTGTTGTACAGCTTGTTTCATCACCTTTGCGAAGCTGCCGCTCTCTCCGGCTCCCGGAGACGAAGAAGCTGCTTTTTCGCGCAAAGACGATTCTGCCGCTCACAGTGCTCTGCGGTGTGCGCCTTCTGCCGAAAGAGGTCCGGGAGCGGTGCTTAGCTCTGCAGAGCACCGTACCTTCGTCTTTAGCCTCTCTTCTCGTCTACATCTTAGCAAAAAGCTTTTCCACTCTGTCTGGCAAGGAGAAACTGTGCCAGCACAGAAAACATCTCCCATCGTGTTCTAGAGGCTGCACGGAGGTCTGCCGAGTGTTTTGCAAGAAGAGAAAGAAACTTGTCCAAAACAGCTTGCAATCGAATGTTCATGTGAATAGAAAAGGCAGGAGAGTGGTCAGGTACTGTTTTCACTCAGTTGGCAAGCGGCGCACACAATCGCAGTGTTGTACAGCTTGTTTCATCACCTTTGCGAAGTTGCCGCTCTCTCCGGCTCCCGGAGACGAAGAAGCTGCTTCTTCGCGCAAAGACGATTCTGCCGCTCACTGTGCTCTGCAGTGTGTGTCTTCTGCCGAAAGAGGCCCGTGAGCTGTGCTTAGCTCTGCAGAGCACCATACCAGCTTCTTTAGCCTCTCTTCTCGTCTACATCTTAGCAAAAAGCTTTTCCACTCTGTCTGGCAAGGAGAAACTGTGCCAGCACAGAAAATATCTCCCATCGTGTTCTAGAGGCTGCACGCAGGTCTGCCGAGTGTTTTGCAAGAAGAGAAAGAAAGTTGTCCAAAACAGCTTGCAATCGAATGTTCATGTGAATAGAAAAGGCAGGAGAGTGGTCAGGTACTGTTTTCTCTCAGTTGGCAAACTGCGCACACAATCGCAGTGTTGTACAGCTTGTTTCATCACCTTTGCGAAGTTGCCGCTCTCTCCGGCTCCCGGAGACGAAGAAGCTGCTTCTTCGCGCAAAGACGATTCTGCCGCTCACAGTGCTCTGCGGTGAGCGCCTTGTGCCGAGAGAGGTCCGGGAGCGGTGCTTAGCTCTGCAGAGCACCGTACCTTCGTCTTTAGCCTCTCTTCTCGTCTACATCTTAGCAAAAAGCTTTTCCACTCTGTCTGGAAAGGAGAAACTGTGCCAGCACAGAAAACATTTCCCATCGTGTTCTAGAGGCTGCACGGAGGTCTGCCGAGTGTTTTGCAAGAAGAGAAAGAAAGTTGTCCAAAACAGCTTGCAATCGAATGTTCATGTGAATAGAAAAGGCAGGAGAGTGGTCAGGTACTGTTTTCTCTCAGTTGGCAAACTGCGCACACAATCGCAGTGTTGTACAGCTTGTTTCATCACCTTTGCGAAGTTGCCGCTCTCTCCGGCTCCCGGAGACGAAGAAGCTGCTTCTTCGCGCAAAGACGATTCTGCCGCTCACAGTGCTCTGCGGTGTGCGCCTTCTGCCGAAAGAGGCCCGGGAGCGGTGCTTAGCTCTGCAGAGCACCGTACCTTCGTCTTTAGCCTCTCGTCTCGTCTACATCTTAGCAAAAAGCTTTTCCACTCTGTCTGGCAAGGAGAAACTGTGCCAGCACAGAAAACATCTCCCATCGTGTTCTAGAGGCTGCACGGAGGTCTGCCGAGTGTTTTGCAAGAAGAGAGAGAAAGTTGTCCAAAACAGCTTGCAATCGAATGTTCATGTGAATAGAAAAGGCAGGAGAGTGGTCAGGTACTGTTTTCTCTCAGTTGGCAAGCTGCGCACACAATCGCAGTGTTGTACAGATTGTTTCATCACCTTTACGAAGCTGCCGCTCTCTCCGGCTCCCGGAGACGAAGAAGCTGCTTCTTCGCGCAAAGACGATTCTGCCGCTCACAGTGCTCTGCGGTGTGCGCCTTCTGCCGAAAGAGGTCCGGGAGCGGTGCTTAGCTCTGCAGAGCACCGTACCTTCGTCTTTAGCCTCTCTTCTCGTCTACATCTTAGCAAAAAGCTTTTCCACTCTGTCTGGCAAGGAGAAACTGTGCCAGCACAGAAAACATCTCCCATCGTCTTCTAGAGGCTGCACGGAGGTCTGCCGAGTGTTTTGCAAGAAGAGAAAGAAACTTGTCCAAAACAGCTTGCAATCGAATGTTCATGTGAATAGAAAAGGCAGGAGAGTGGTCAGGTACTGTTTTCTCTCAGTTGGCAAGCGGCGCACACAATCGCAGTGTTGTACAGCCTGTTTCATCACCTTTGCGAAGTTGCCGCTCTCTCCGGCTCCCGGAGACGAAGAAGCTGCTTTTTCGCGCAAAGACGATTCTGCCGCTCACAGTGCTCTGCGGTGTGCGCCTTCTGCCGAAAGAGGTCCGGGTGCGGTGCTTAGCTCTGCAGAGCACCGTACCTTCGTCTTTAGCCTCTCTTCTCGTCTACATCTTAGCAAAAAGCTTTTCCACTCTGTCTGGCAAGGAGAAACTGTGCCAGCACAGAAAACATCTCCCATCGTGTTCTAGAGGCTGCACGCAGGTCTGCCGAGTGTTTTGCAAGAAGAGAAAGAAAGTTGTCCAAAACAGCTTGCAATCGAATGTTCATGTGAATAGAAAAGGCAGGAGAGTGGTCAGGTACTGTTTTCTCTCAGTTGGCAAGCTGCGCACACAATCGCAGTGTTGTACAGCTTGTTTCATCACCTTTGCCAAGTTGTCGCTCTCTCCGGCTCCCGGAGACGAAGAAGCTGCTTCTTCGCGCAAAGACGATTCTGCCGCTCACAGTGCTCTGCGGTGTGCGCCTTCTGCCGAAAGAGGCCCGGGAGCGGTGCTTAGCTCTGCAGAGCACCGTACCTTCGTCTTTAGCCTCTCTTCTCGTCTACATCTTAGCAAAAAGCTTTTCCACTCTGTCTGGCAAGGAGAAACTGTGCCAGCACAGAAAACATCTCCCATCGTGTTCTAGAGGCTGCACGGAGGTCTGCCGAGTATTTTGCAAGAAGAGAAAGAAAGTTGTCCAAAACAGCTTGCAATCGAATGTTCATGTGAATAGAAAAGGCAGGAGAGTGGTCAGGTACTGTTTTCTCTCAGTTGGCAAGCTGCGTACACAATCGCAGTGTTGTACTGCTTATTTCATCACCTTTGCGAAGTTGCCGCTCTCTCCGGCTCCCGGAGACAAAGAAGCTGCTTCTTCGCGCAAAGACGATTCTGCCGCTCACAGTGCTCTGCGGTGTGCGCCTTCTGCCGAAAGAGGCCCGGGAGCGGTGCTTAGCTCTGCAGAGCACCGTACCTTCGTCTTTAGCCTCTCTTCTCGTCTACATCTTAGCAAAAAGCTTTTCCACTCTGTCTGGCAAGGAGAAACTGTGCCAGCACAGAAAACATCTCCCATCGTGTTCTAGAGGCTGCACGGAGGTCTGCCGAGTGTTTTGCAAGAAGAGAGAGAAAGTTGTCCAAAACAGCTTGCAATCGAATGTTCATGTGAATAGAAAAGGCAGGAGAGTGGTCAGGTACTGTTTTCTCTCAGTTGGCAAACTGCGCACACAATCGCAGTGTTGTACAGCTTGTTTCATCACCTTTGCGAAGCTGCCGCTCTCTCTGGCTCCCGGAGACGAAGAAGCTGCTTTTTCGCCCAAAGACGATTCTACCGCTCACAGTGCTCTGCGGTGTGCGCCTTCTGCCGAAAGAGGTCCGGGAGCGGTGCTTAGCTCTGCAGAGCACTGTACCTTCGTCTTTAGCCTCTCTTCTCGTCTACATCTTAGCAAAAAGCTTTTCCACTCTGTCTGGCAAGGAGAAACTGTGCCAGCACAGAAAACATCTCCCATCGTGTTCTAGAGGCTGCACGGAGGTCTGCCGAGTATTTTGCAAGAAGAGAAAGAAAGTTGTCCAAAACAGCTTGCAATCGAATGTTCATGTGAATAGAAAAGGCCGGAGAGTGGTCAGGTACTGTTTTCTCTCAGTTGGCAAGCTGCGCACACAATCGCAGTGTTGTACAGCTTGTTTCATCACCTTTGCGAAGCTGCCGCTCTCTCCGGCTCCCGGAGACGAAGAAGCTGCTTCTTCGCGCAAAGACGATTCTGCCGCTCACAGTGCTCTGCGGTGTGCGCCTTCTGCCGAAAGAGGTCCGGGAGCGGTGCTTAGCTCTGCAGAGCACCGTACCTTCGTCTTTAGCCTCTCTTCTCGTCTACATCTTAGCAAAAAGCTTTTCAACTCTGTCTGGCAAGGAGAAACTGTGCCAGCACAAAAAACATCTCCCATCGTGTTCTAGAGGCTGCACGGAGGTCTGCCGAGTGTTTTGCAAGAAGAGAGAGAAAGTTGTCCAAAACAGCTTGCAATCGAATGTTCATGTGAATAGAAAAGGCAGGAGAGTGGTCAGGTACTGTTTTCTCTCAGTTGGCAAGCTGCGCACACAATCGCAGTGTTGTACAGCTTGTTTCATCACCTTTGCGAAGCTGCCGCTCTCTCCGGCTCCCGGAGACGAAGAAGCTGCTTCTTCGCGCAAAGACGATTCTGCCGCTCACAGTGCTCTGCGGTGTGCGCCTTCTGCCGAAAGAGGTCCGGGTGCCGTGCTTAGCTCTGCAGAGCACCGTACCTTCGTCTTTAGCCTCTCTTCTCGTCTACATCTTAGCAAAAAGCTTTTCCACTCTGTCTGGCAAGGAGAAACTGTGCCAGCACAGAAAACATCTCCCATCGTGTTCTAGAGGCTGCACGGAGGTCTGCCGAGTGTTTTGCAAGAAGAGAAAGAAACTTGTCCAAAACAGCTTGCAATCGAATGTTCATGTGAATAGAAAAGGCAGGAGAGTGGTCAGGTACTGTTTTCTCTCAGTTGGCAAGCGGCGCACACAATCGCAGTGTTGTACAGCCTGTTTCATCACCTTTGCGAAGTTGCCGCTCTCTCCGGCTCCCGGAGACGAAGAAGCTGCTTTTTCGCGCAAAGACGATTCTGCCGCTCACAGTGCTCTGCGGTGTGCGCCTTCTGCCGAAAGAGGTCCGGGTGCGGTGCTTAGCTCTGCAGAGCACCGTACCTTCGTCTTTAGCCTCTCTTCTCGTCTACATCTTAGCAAAAAGCTTTTCCACTCTGTCTGGCAAGGAGAAACTGTGCCAGCACAGAAAACATCTCCCATCGTGTTCTAGAGGCTGCACGGAGGTCTGCCGAGTATTTTGCAAGAAGAGAAAGAAAGTTGTCCAAAACAGCTTGCAATCGAATGTTCATGTGAATAGAAAAGGCAGGAGAGTGGTCAGGTACTGTTTTCTCTCAGTTGGCAAGCTGCGCACACAATCGCAGTGTTGTACAGCTTATTTCATCACCTTTGCGAAGTTGCCGCTCTCTCCGGCTCCCGGAGACGAAGAAGCTGCTTCTTCGCGCAAAGACGATTCTGCCGCTCACAGTGCTCTGCGGTGTGCGCCTTCTGCCGAAAGAGGTCCGGGAGCGGTGCTTAGCTCTGCAGAGCACCGTACCTTCGTCTTTAGCCTCTCTTCTCGTCTACATCTTAGCAAAAAGCTTTTCCACTCTGTCTGGCAAGGAGAAACTGTGCCAGCACAGAAAACATCTCCCATCGTGTTCTAGAGGCTGCACGGAGGTCTGCCGAGTGTTTTGCAAGAAGAGAGAGAAAGTTGTCCAAAACAGCTTGCAATCGAATGTTCATGTGAATAGAAAAGGCAGGAGAGTGGTCAGGTAATGTTTTCTCTCACTTGGCAAGCTGCGCACACAATCGCAGTGTTGTACAGCTTGTTTCATCACCTTTGCGAAGCTGCCGCTCTCTCCGGCTCCCGGAGACGAAGAAGCTGCTTTTTCGCCCAAAGACGATTCTACCGCTCACAGTGCTCTGCGGTGTGCGCCTTCTTCCGAAAGAGGTCCGGGAGCGGTGCTTAGCTCTGCAGAGCACTGTACCTTCGTCTTTAGCCTCTCTTCTCGTCTACATCTTAGCAAAAAGCTTTTCCACTCTGTCTGGCATGGAGAAACTGTGCCAGCACAGAAAACATCTCCCATCGTGTTCTAGAGGCTGCACGGAGGTCTGCCGAGTATTTTGCAAGAAGAGAAAGAAAGTTGTCCAAAACAGCTTGCAATCGAATGTTCATGTGAATAGAAAAGGCCGGAGAGTGGTCAGGTACTGTTTTCTCTCAGTTGGCAAGCTGCGCACACAATCGCAGTGTTGTACAGCTTGTTTCATCACCTTTGCGAAGCTGCCGCTCTCTCCGGCTCCCGGAGACGAAGAAGCTGCTTCTTCGCGCAAAGACGATTCTGCCGCTCACAGTGCTCTGCGGTGTGCGCCTTCTGCCGAAAGAGGTCCGGGAGCGGTGCTTAGCTCTGCAGAGCACCGTACCTTCGTCTTTAGCCTCTCTTCTCGTCTACATCTTAGCAAAAAGCTTTTCAACTCTGTCTGGCAAGGAGAAACTGTGCCAGCACAAAAAACATCTCCCATCGTGTTCTAGAGGCTGCACGGAGGTCTGCCGAATGTTTGGCAAGAAGAGAAAGAAAGTTGTCCAAAACAGCTTGCAATCGAATGTTCATGTGAATAGAAAAGGCAGGAGAGTGGTCAGGTACTGTTTTCTCCCAGTTGGCAAGCTGCGCACAAAATCGCAGTGTTGTACAGCTTGTTTCATCACCTTTGCGAAGCTGCCGCTCTCTCCGGCTCCCGGAGACGAAGAAGCTGCTTCTTCGCGCAAAGACGATTCTGCCGCTCACAGTGCTCTGCGGTGTGCGCCTTCTGCCGAAAGACGCCCGGGAGCGGTGCTTAGCTCTGCAGAGCACCGTACCTTCGTCTTTAGCCTCTCTTCTCGTCTACATCTTAGAAAAAAGCTTTTCCACTCTGTCTGGCAAGGAGAAACTGTGCCAGCACAGAAAACATCTCCCATCGTCTTCTAGAGGCTGCACGGAGGTCTGCCGAGTATTTTGCAAGAAGAGAAAGAAAGTTGTCCAAAACAGCTTGCAATCGAATGTTCATGTGAATAGAAAAGGCCAGGGAGTGGTCAGGTACTGTTTTCTCTCAGTTGGCAAACTGCGCACACAATCGCAGTGTTGTACAGCTTGTTTCATCACCTTTGCGAAGTTGCCGCTCTCTCTGGCTCCCGGAGACGAAGAAGCTGCTTCTTCGCGCAAAGACGATTCTGCCGCTCACAGTGCTCTGCGGTGTGCGCCTTCTGCCGAAAGAGGCCCGGGAGCGGTGCTTAGCTCTGCAGAGCACCGTACCTTCGTCTTTAGCCTCTCTTCTCGTCTACATCTTAGCAAAAAGCTTTTCCACTCTGTCTGGCAAGGAGAAACTGTGCCAGCACAGAAAACATCTCCCATCGTGTTCTAGAGGCTGCACGGAGGTCTGCCGAGTGTTTTGCAAGAAGAGAGAGAAAGTTGTCCAAAACAGCTTGCAATCGAATGTTCATGTGAATAGAAAAGGCAGGAGAGTGGTCAGGTACTGTTTTCTCTCAGTTGGCAAGCTGCGCACACAATCGCAGTGTTGTACAGCTTGTTTCATCACCTTTGCGAAGCTGCCGCTCTCTCCGGCTCCCGGAGACGAAGAAGCTGCTTCTTCGCGCAAAGACGATTCTGCCGCTCACAGTGCTCTGCGGTGTGCGCCTTCTGCCGAAAGAGGTCCGGGAGCGGTGCTTAGCTCTGCAGAGCACCGTACCTTCGTCTTTAGCCTCTCTTCTCGTCTACATCTTAGCAAAAAGCTTTTCCACTCTGTCTGGCAAGGAGAAACTGTGCCAGCACAAAAAACATCTCCCATCTACTTCTAGAGGCTGCACGCAGGTCTGCCAAGTGTTTTGCAAGAAGAGAAAGAAAGTTGTCCAAAACAGCTTGCAATCGAATGTTCATGTGAATAGAAAAGGCAGGAGAGTGGTCAGGTACTGTTTTCTCTCAGCTAGCAAGCGGCGCACACAATCGCAGTGTTGTACAGCTTGTTTCATCACCTTTGCGAAGTTGCCGCTCTCTCCGGCTCCCGGAGACGAAGAAGCTGCTTTTTCGCCCAAAGACGATTCTGCCGCTCACAGTGCTCTGCGGTGTGCGCCTTCTGCCGAAAGAGGTCCGGGTGCGGTGCTTAGCTCTGCAGAGCACCGTACCTTCGTCTTTAGCCTCTCTTCTCGTCTACATCTTAGCAAAAAGCTTTTCCACTCTGTCTGGCAAGGAGAAACTGTGCCACCACAGAAAACATCTCCCATCGTGTTCTAGAGGCTGCACGGAGGTCTGCCGAGTGTTTTGCAAGAAGAGAAAGAAAGTTGTCCAAAACAGCTTGCAATCGAATGTTCATGTGAATAGAAAAGGCAGGAGAGTGGTCAGGTACTGTTTTCTCTCAGTTGGCAAGCTGCGCACACAATCGCAGTGTTGTACAGCTTGTTTCATCACCTTTGCCAAGTTGTCGCTCTCTCCGGCTCCCGGAGACGAAGAAGCTGCTTCTTCGCGCAAAGACGATTCTGCCGCTCACAGTGCTCTGCGGTGTGCGCCTTCTGCCGAAAGAGGCCCGGGAGCGGTGCTTAGCTCTGCAGAGCACCGTACCTTCGTCTTTAGCCTCTCTTCTCGTCTACATCTTAGCAAAAAGCTTTTCCACTCTGTCTGGCAAGGAGAAACTGTGCCAGCACAGAAAACATCTCCCATCGTGTTCTAGAGGCTCCACGGAGGTCTGCCGAGTATTTTGCAAGAAGAGAAAGAAAGTTGTCCAAAACAGCTTGCAATCGAATGTTCATGTGAATAGAAATGGCAGGAGAGTGGTCAGGTACTGTTTTCTCTCAGTTGGCAAGCTGCGCACACAATCGCAGTGTTGTACAGCTTGTTTCATCACCTTTGCCAAGTTGCCGCTCTCTCCGGCTCCCGGAGACGAAGAAGCTGCTTCTTCGCGCAAAGACGATTCTGCCGCTCACAGTGCTCTGCGGTGTGCGCCTTCTGCCGAAAGAGGCCCGGGAGCGGTGCTTAGCTCTGCAGAGCACCGTACCTTCGTCTTTAGCCTCTCTTCTCGTCTACATCTTAGCAAAAAGCTTTTCCACTCTGTCTGGCAAGGAGAAACTGTGCCAGCACAGAAAACATCTCCCATCGTGTTCTAGAGGCTGCACGGACGTCTGCCGAGTGTTTTGCAAGAAGAGAGAGAAAGTTGTCCAAAACAGCTTGCAATCGAATGTTCATGTGAATAGAAAAGGCAGGAGAGTGGTCAGGTAATGTTTTCTCTCACTTGGCAAGCTGCGCACACAATCGCAGTGTTGTACAGCTTGTTTCATCACCTTTGCGAAGCTGCCGCTCTCTCCGGCTCCCGGAGACGAAGAAGCTGCTTTTTCGCCCAAAGACGATTCTGCCGCTCACAGTGCTCTGCGGTGTGCGCCTTCTGCCGAAAGAGGTCCGGGAGCGGTGCTTAGCTCTGCAGAGCACTGTACCTTCGTCTTTAGCCTCTCTTCTCGTCTACATCTTAGCAAAAAGCTTTTCCACTCTGTCTGGCAAGGAGAAACTGTGCCAGCACAGAAAACATCTCCCATCGTGTTCTAGAGGCTGCACGGAGGTCTGCCGAGTATTTTGCAAGAAGAGAAAGAAAGTTGTCCAAAACAGCTTGCAATCGAATGTTCATGTGAATAGAAAAGGCCGGAGAGTGGTCAGGTACTGTTTTCTCTCAGTTGGCAAGCTGCGCACACAATCGCAGTGTTGTACAGCTTGTTTCATCACCTTTGCGAAGCTGCCGCTCTCTCCGGCTCCCGGAGACGAAGAAGCTGCTTCTTCGCGCAAAGACGATTCTGCCGCTCACAGTGCTCTGCGGTGTGCGCCTTCTGCCGAAAGAGGTCCGGGAGCGGTGCTTAGCTCTGCAGAGCACCGTACCTTCGTCTTTAGCCTCTCTTCTCGTCTACATCTTAGCAAAAAGCTTTTCCACTCTGTCTGGCAAGGAGAAACTGTGCCAGCACAAAAAACATCTCCCATCGTGTTCTAGAGGCTGCACGGAGGTCTGCCGAATGTTTGGCAAGAAGAGAAAGAAAGTTGTCCAAAACAGCTTGCAATCGAATGTTCATGTGAATAGAAAAGGCAGGAGAGTGGTCAGGTACTGTTTTCTCTCAGTTGGCAAGCGGCGCACACAATCGCAGTGTTGTACAGCTTGTTTCATCACCTTTGCCAAGTTGTCGCTCTCTCCGGCTCCCGGAGACGAAGAAGCTGCTTCTTCGCGCAAAGACGATTCCGCCGCTCACAGTGCTCTGCGGTGTGCGCCTTCTGCCGAAAGACGCCCGGGAGCGGTGCTTAGCTCTGCAGAGCACCGTACCTTCGTCTTTAGCCTCTCTTCTCGTCTACATCTTAGCAAAAAGCTTTTCCACTCTGTCTGGCAAGGAGAAACTGTGCCAGCACAGAAAACATCTCCCATCGTGTTCTAGAGGCTGCACGGAGGTCTGCCGAGTGTTTTGCAAGAAGAGAAAGAAAGTTGTCCAAAACAGCTTGCAATCGAATGTTCATGTGAATAGAAAAGGCAGGAGAGTGGTCAGGTACTGTTTTCTCTCACTTGGCAAGCTGCGCACAAAATCGCAGTGTTGTACAGCTTGTTTCATCACCTTTGCGAAGCTGCCGCTCTCTCCGGCTCACGGAGACGAAGAAGCTGCTTCTTCGCGCAAAGACGATTCTGCCGCTCACAGTGCTCTGCGGTGTGCGCCTTCTGCCAAAAGACGCCCGGGAGCGGTGCTTAGCTCTGCAGAGCACCGTACCTTCGTCTTTAGCCTCTCTTCTCGTCTACATCTTAGCAAAAAGCTTTTCCACTCTGTCTGGCAAGGAGAAACTGTGCCAGCACAGAAAACATCTCCCATCGTGTTCTAGAGGCTGCACGGAGGTCTGCCGAGTGTTTTGCAAGAAGAGAGAGAAAGTTGTCCAAAACAGCTTGCAATCGAATGTTCATGTGAATAGAAAAGGCAGGAGAGTGGTCAGGTACTGTTTTCTCTCAGTTGGCAAGCTGCGCACACAATCGCAGTGTTGTACAGCTTGTTTCATCACCTTTGCGAAGCTGCCGCTCTCTCCGGCTCCCGGAGACGAAGAAGCTGCTTCTTCGCGCAAAGACGATTCTGCCGCTCACAGTGCTCTGCGGTGTGCGCCTTCTGCCGAAAGAGGTCCGGGAGCGGTGCTTAGCTCTGCAGAGCACCGTACCTTCGTCTTTAGCCTCTCTTCTCGTCTACATCTTAGCAAAAAGCTTTTCCACTCTGTCTGGCAAGGAGAAACTGTGCCAGCACAGAAAACATCTCCCATCGTGTTCTAGAGGCTGCACGGAGGTCTGCCGAGTGTTTTGCAAGAAGAGAAAGAAAGTTGTCCAAAACAGCTTGCAATCGAATGTTCATGTGAATAGAAAAGGCAGGAGAGTGGTCAGGTACTGTTTTCTCTCAGTTGGAAAGCTGCGCACAAAATCGCAGTGTTGTACAGCTTGTTTCATCACCTTTGCGAAGCTGCCGCTCTCTCCGGCTCCCGGAGACGAAGAAGCTGCTTCTTCGCGCAAAGACGATTCTGCCGCTCACAGTGCTCTGCGGTGTGCGCCTTCTGCCGAAAGACGCCCGGGAGCGATGCTTAGCTCTGCAGAGCACCGTACCTTCGTCTTTAGCCTCTCTTCTCGTCTACATCTTAGCAAAAAGCTTTTCCACTCTGTCTGGCAAGGAGAAACTGTGCCAGCACAGAAAACATCTCCCATCGTGTTCTAGAGGCTGCACGGAGGTCTGCCGAGTATTTTGCAAGAAGAGAAAGAAAGTTGTCCAAAACAGCTTGCAATCGAATGTTCATGTGAATAGAAAAGGCCAGGGAGTGGTCAGGTACTGTTTTCTCTCAGTTGGCAAACTGCGCACACAATCGCAGTATTGTACAGCTTGTTTCATCACCTTTGCGAAGTTGCCGCTCTCTCCGGCTCCCGGAGACGAAGAAGCTGCTTCTTCGCGCAAAGACGATTCTGCCGCTCACAGTGCTCTGCGGTGTGCGCCTTCTGCCGAAAGAGGCCCGGGAGCGGTGCTTAGCTCTGCAGAGCACCGTACCTTCGTCTTTAGCCTCTCTTCTCGTCTACATCTTAGCAAAAAGCTTTTCCACTCTGTCTGGCAAGGAGAAACTGTGCCAGCACAGAAAACATCTCCCATCGTGTTCTAGAGGCTGCACGGAGGTCTGCCGAGTGTTTTGCAAGAAGAGAGAGAAAGTTATCCAAAACAGCTTGCAATCGAATGTTCATGTGAATAGAAAAGGCAGGAGAGTGGTCAGGTACTGTTTTCTCTCAGTTGGCAAGCTGCGCACACAATCGCAGTGTTGTACAGCTTGTTTCATCACCTTTGCGAAGCTGCCGCTCTCTCCGGCTCCCGGAGACGAAGAAGCTGCTTCTTCGCGCAAAGACGATTCTGCCGCTCACAGTGCTCTGCGGTGTGCGCCTTCTGCCGAAAGAGGTCCGGGAGCGGTGCTTAGCTCTGCAGAGCACCGTACCTTCGTCTTTAGCCTCTCTTCTCGTCTACATCTTAGCAAAAAGCTTTTCCACTCTGTCTGGCAAGGAGAAACTGTGCCAGCACAAAAAACATCTCCCATCTTGTTCTAGAGGCTGCACGCAGGTCTGCCAAGTGTTTTGCAAGAAGAGAAAGAAAGTTGTCCAAAACAGCTTGCAATCGAATGTTCATGTGAATAGAAAAGGCAGGAGAGTGGTCAGGTACTGTTTTCTCTCAGTTGGCAAGCGGCGCACACAATCGCAGTGTTGTACAGCTTGTTTCATCACCTTTGCGAAGTTGCCGCTCTCTCCGGCTCCCGGAGACGAAGAAGCTGCTTTTTCGCCCAAAGACGATTCTGCCGCTCACAGTGCTCTGCGGTGTGCGCCTTCTGGCGAAAGAGGTCCGGGTGCGGTGCTTAGCTCTGCAGAGCACCGTACCTTCGTCTTTAGCCTCTCTTCTCGTCTACATCTTAGCAAAAAGCTTTTCCACTCTGTCTGGCAAGGAGAAACTGTGCCAGCACAGAAAACATCTCCCATCGTGTTCTAGAGGCTGCACGGAGGTCTGCCGAGTGTTTTGCAAGAAGAGAAAGAAAGTTGTCCAAAACAGCTTGCAATCGAATGTTCATGTGAATAGAAAAGGCAGGAGAGTGGTCAGGTACTGTTTTCTCTCAGTTGGCAAGCTGCGCACACAATCGCAGTGTTGTACAGCTTGTTTCATCACCTTTGCCAAGTTGTCACTCTCTCCGGCTCCCGGAGACGAAGAAGCTGCTTCTTCGCGCAAAGACGATTCTGCCGCTCACAGTGCTCTGCGGTGTGCGCCTTCTGCCGAAAGAGGCCCGGGAGCGGTGCTTAGCTCTGCAGAGCACCGTACCTTCGTCTTTAGCCTCTCTTCTCGTCTACATCTTAGCAAAAAGCTTTTCCACTCTGTCTGGCAAGGAGAAACTGTGCCAGCACAGAAAACATCTCCCATCGTGTTCTAGAGGCTCCACGGAGGTCTGCCGAGTATTTTGCAAGAAGAGAAAGAAAGTTGTCCAAAACAGCTTGCAATCGAATGTTCATGTGAATAGAAAAGGCAGGAGAGTGGTCAGGTACTGTTTTCTCTCAGTTGGCAAGCTGCGCACACAATCGCAGTGTTGTACAGCTTGTTTCATCACCTTTGCGAAGTTGCCGCTCTCTCCGGCTCCCGGAGACGAAGAAGCTGCTTCTTCGCGCAAAGACGATTCTGCCGCTCACAGTGCTCTGCGGTGTGCGCCTTCTGCCGAAAGACGCCCGGGAGCGGTGCTTAGCTCTGCAGAGCACCGTACCTTCGTCTTTAGCCTCTCTTCTCGTCTACATCTTAGCAAAAAGCTTTTCCACTCTGTCTGGCAAGGAGAAACTGTGCCAGCACAGAAAACATCTCCCATCGTGTTCTAGAGGCTGCACGGAGGTCTGCCGAGTGTTTTGCAAGAAGAGAGAGAAAGTTGTCCAAAACAGCTTGCACTCGAATGTTCATGTGAATAGAAAAGGCAGGAGAGTGGTCAGGTACTGTTTTCTCTCACTTGGCAAGCTGCGCACACAATCGCAGTGTTGTACAGCTTGTTTCATCACCTTTGCGAAGCTGCCGCTCTCTCCGGCTCCCGGAGACGAAGAAGCTGCTTTTTCGCCCAAAGACGATTCTGCCGCACACAGTGCTCTGCGGTGTGCGCCTTCTGCCGAAAGAGGTCCGGGAACGGTGCTTAGCTCTGCAGAGCACCGTACCTTCGTCTTTAGCCTCTCTTCTCGTCTACATCTTAGCAAAAAGCTTTTCCACTCTGTCTGGCAAGGAGAAACTGTGCCAGCACAGAAAACATCTCCCATCGTGTTCTAGAGGCTGCACGGAGGTCTGCCGAGTATTTTGCAAGAAGAGAAAGAAAGTTGTCCAAAACAGCTTGCAATCGAATGTTCATGTGAATAGAAAAGGCCGGAGAGTGGTCAGGTACTGTTTTCTCTCAGTTGGCAAGCTGCGCACACAATCGCAGTGTTGTACAGCTTGTTTCATCACCTTTGCGAAGCTGCCGCTCTCTCCGGCTCCCGGAGACGAAGAAGCTGCTTCTTCGCGCAAAGACGATTCTGCCGCTCACAGTGCTCTGCGGTGTGCGCCTTCTGCCGAAAGAGGTCCGGGAGCGGTGCTTAGCTCTGCAGAGCACCGTACCTTCGTCTTTAGCCTCTCTTCTCGTCTACATCTTAGCAAAAAGCTTTTCCACTCTGTCTGGAAAGGAGAAACTGTGCCAGCACAGAAAACATCTCCCATCGTGTTCTAGAGGCTGCACGGAGGTCTGCCGAGTGTTTTGCAAGAAGAGAAAGAAAGTTGTCCAAAACAGCTTGCAATCGAATGTTCATGTGAATAGAAAAGGCAGGAGAGTGGTCAGGTACTGTTTTCTCTCAGTTGGCAAACTGCGCACACAATCGCAGTGTTGTACAGCTTGTTTCATCACCTTTGCGAAGTTGCCGCTCTCTCCGGCTCCCGGAGACGAAGAAGCTGCTTCTTCGCGCAAAGACGATTCTGCCGCTCACAGTGCTCTGCGGTGTGCGCCTTCTGCCGAAAGAGGTCCAGGAGCGGTGCTTAGCTCTGCAGAGCACCGTACCTTCGTCTTTAGCCTCTCTTCTCGTCTACATCTTAGCAAAAAGCTTTTCAACTCTGTCTTGCAAGGAGAAACTGTGCCAGCACAAAAAACATCTCCCATCGTGTTCTAGAGGCTGCGCGGAGGTCTGCCGAATGTTTGGCAAGAAGAGAAAGAAAGTTGTCCAAAACAGCTTGCAATCGAATGTTCATGTGAATAGAAAAGGCAGGAGAGTGGTCAGGTACTGTTTTCTCTCAGTTGGCAAGCGGCGCACACAATCGCAGTGTTGTACAGCTTGTTTCATCACCTTTGCCAAGTTGTCGCTCTCTCCTGCTCCCGGAGACGAAGAAGCTGCTTCTTCGCGCAAAGACGATTCCGCCGCTCACAGTGCTCTGCGGTGTGCGCCTTCTGCCGAAAGACGCCCGGGAGCGGTGCTTAGCTCTGCAGAGCACCGTACCTTCGTCTTTAGCCTCTCTTCTCGTCTACATCTTAGCAAAAAGCTTTTCCACTCTGTCTGGCAAGGAGAAACTGTGCCAGCACAGAAAACATCTCCCATCGTGTTCTAGAGGCTGCACGGAGGTCTGCCGAGTGTTTTGCAAGAAGAGAAAGAAAGTTGTCCAAAACAGCTTGCAATCGAATGTTCATGTGAATAGAAAAGGCAGGAGAGTGGTCAGGTACTGTTTTCTCTCACTTGGCAAGCTGCGCACAAAATCGCAGTGTTGTACAGCTTGTTTCATCACCTTTGCGAAGCTGCCGCTCTCTCCGGCTCCCGGAGACGAAGAAGCTGCTTCTTCGCGCAAAGACGATTCTGCCGCTCACAGTGCTCTGCGGTGTGCGCCTTCTGCCAAAAGACGCCCGGGAGCGGTGCTTAGCTCTGCAGAGCACCGTACCTTCGTCTTTAGCCTCTCTTCTCGTCTACATCTTAGCAAAAAGCTTTTCCACTCTGTCTGGCAAGGAGAAACTGTGCCAGCACAGTAAACATCTCCCATCGTGTTCTAGAGGCTGCACGGAGGTCTGCCGAGTATTTTGCAAGAAGAGAAAGAAAGTTGTCCAAAACAGCTTGCAATCGAATGTTCATGTGAATAGAAAAGGCCAGGGAGTGGTCAGGTACTGTTTTCTCTCAGTTGGCAAACTGCGCACACAATCGCAGTGTTGTACAGCTTGTTTCATCACCTTTGCGAAGTTGCCGCTCTCTCCGGCTCCCGGAGACGAAGAAGCTGCTTCTTCGCGCAAAGACGATTCTGCCGCTCACAGTGCTCTGCGGTGTGCGCTTTCTGCCGAAAGAGGCCCGGGAGCGGTGCTTAGCTCTGCAGAGCACCGTACCTTCGTCTTTAGCCTCTCTTCTCGTCTACATCTTAGCAAAAAGCTTTTCCACTCTGTCTGGCAAGGAGAAACTGTGCCAGCACAGAAAACATCTCCCATCGTGTTCTAGAGGCTGCACGGAGGTCTGCCGAGTGTTTTGCAAGAAGAGAGAGAAAGTTGTCCAAAACAGCTTGCAATCGAATGTTCATGTGAATAGAAAAGGCAGGAGAGTGGTCAGGTACTGTTTTCTCTCAGTTGGCAAGCTGCGCACACAATCGCAGTGTTGTACAGCTTGTTTCATCACCTTTGCGAAGCTGCCGCTCTCTCCGGCTCCCGGAGACGAAGAAGCTGCTTCTTCGCGCAAAGACGATTCTGCCGCTCACAGTGCTCTGCGGTGTGCGCCTTCTGCCGAAAGAGGTCCAGGAGCGGTGCTTAGCTCTGCAGAGCACCGTACCTTCGTCTTTAGCCTCTCTTCTCGTCTACATCTTAGCAAAAAGCTTTTCCACTCTGTCTGGCAAGGAGAAACTGTGCCAGCACAGAAAACATCTCCCATCGTGTTCTAGAGGCTGCACGGAGGTCTGCCGAGTGTTTTGCAAGAAGAGAAAGAAAGTTGTCCAAAACAGCTTGCAATCGAATGTTCATGTGAATAGAAAAGGCAGGAGAGTGGTCAGGTACTGTTTTCTCTCACTTGGCAAGCTGCGCACAAAATCGCAGTGTTGTACAGCTTGTTTCATCACCTTTGCGAAGCTGCCGCTCTCTCCGGCTCCCGGAGACGAAGAAGCTGCTTCTTCGCGCAAAGACGATTCTGCCGCTCACAGTGCTCTGCGGTGTGCGCCTTCTGCCGAAAGACGCCCGGGAGTGGTGCTTAGCTCTGCAGAGCACCGTACCTTCGTCTTTAGCCTCTCTTCTCGTCTACATCTTAGCAAAAAGCTTTTCCACTCTGTCTGGCAAGGAGAAACTGTGCCAGCACAGAAAACATCTCCCATCGTGTTCTAGAGGCTGCACGGAGGTCTGCCGAGTATTTTGCAAGAAGAGAAAGAAAGTTGTCCAAAACAGCTTGCAATCGAATGTTCATGTGAATAGAAAAGGCCAGGGAGTGGTCAGGTACTGTTTTCTCTCAGTTGGCAAGCTGCGCACACAATCGCAGTGTTGTACAGCTTGTTTCATCACCTTTGCCAAGTTGCCGCTCTCTCCGGCTCCCGGAGACGAAGAAGCTGCTTCTTCGCGCAAAGACGATTCTGCCGCTCACAGTGCTCTGCGGTGTGCGCCTTCTGCCGAAAGAGGCCCGGGAGCGGTGCTTAGCTCTGCAGAGCACCGTACCTTCGTCTTTAGCCTCTCTTCTCGTCTACATCTTAGCAAAAAGCTTTTCCACTCTGTCTGGCAAGGAGAAACTGTGCCAGCACAGAAAACATCTCCCATCGTGTTCTAGAGGCTGCACGGAGGTCTGCCGAGTGTTTTGCAAGAAGAGAAAGAAAGTTGTCCAAAACAGCTTGCAATCGAATGTTCATGTGAATAGAAAAGGCAGGAGAGTGGTCAGGTACTGTTTTCTCTCAGTTGGCAAGCTGCGCACACAATCGCAGTGTTGTACAGCTTGTTTCATCACCTTTGCGAAGCTGCCGCTCTCTCCGGCTCCCGGAGACGAAGAAGCTGCTTTTTCGCCCAAAGACGATTCTGCCGCTCACAGTGCTCTGCGGTGTGCGCCTTCTGCCGAAAGAGGTCCGGGTGCGGTGCTTAGCTCTGCAGAGCACCGTACCTTCGTCTTTAGCCTCTCTTCTCGTCTACATCTTAGCAAAAAGCTTTTCCACTCTGTCTGGCAAGGAGAAACTGTGCCAGCACAGAAAACATCTCCCATCGTGTTCTAGAGGCTGCACGGAGGTCTGCCGAGTGTTTTGCAAGAAGAGAAAGAAAGTTGTCCAAAACAGCTTGCAATCGAATGTTCATGTGAATAGAAAAGGCAGGAGAGTGGTCAGGTACTGTTTTCTCTCAGTTGGCAAGCTGCGCACAAAATCGCAGTGTTGTACAGCTTGTTTCATCACCTTTGCCAAGTTGTCGCTCTCTCCGGCTCCCGGAGACGAAGAAGCTGCTTCTTCGCGCAAAGACGATTCCGCCGCTCACAGTGCTCTGCGGTGTGCGCCTTCTGCCGAAAGAGGCCCGGGAGCGGTGCTTAGCTCTGCAGAGCACCGTACCTTCGTCTTTAGCCTCTCTTCTCGTCTACATCTTAGCAAAAAGCTTTTCCACTCTGTCTGGCAAGGAGAAACTGTGCCAGCACAGAAAACATCTCCCATCGTGTTCTAGAGGCTCCACGGAGGTCTGCCGAGTATTTTGCAAGAAGAGAAAGAAAGTTGTCCAAAACAGCTTGCAATCGAATGTTCATGTGAATAGAAATGGCAGGAGAGTGGTCAGGTACTGTTTTCTCTCAGTTGGCAAGCTGCGCACACAATCGCAGTGTTGTACAGCTTGTTTCATCACCTTTGCGAAGTTGCCGCTCTCTCCGGCTCCCGGAGACGAAGAAGCTGCTTCTTCGCGCAAAGACGATTCTGCCGCTCACAGTGCTCTGCGGTGTGCGCCTTCTGCCGAAAGACGCCCGGGAGCGGTGCTTAGCTCTGCAGAGCACCGTACCTTCGTCTTTAGCCTCTCTTCTCGTCTACATCTTAGCAAAAAGCTTTTCCACTCTGTCTGGCAAGGAGAAACTGTGCCAGCACAGAAAACATCTCCCATCGTGTTCTAGAGGCTGCACGGAGGTCTGCCGAGTGTTTTGCAAGAAGAGAGAGAAAGTTGTCCAAAACAGCTTGCACTCGAATGTTCATGTGAATAGAAAAGGCAGGAGAGTGGTCAGGTACTGTTTTCTCTCACTTGGCAAGCTGCGCACACAATCGCAGTGTTGTACAGCTTGTTTCATCACCTTTGCGAAGCTGCCGCTCTCTCCGGCTCCCGGAGACGAAGAAGCTGCTTTTTCGCCCAAAGACGATTCTGCCGCACACAGTGCTCTGCGGTGTGCGCCTTCTGCCGAAAGAGGTCCGGGAACGGTGCTTAGCTCTGCAGAGCACCGTACCTTCGTCTTTAGCCTCTCTTCTCGTCTACATCTTAGCAAAAAGCTTTTCCACTCTGTCTGGCAAGGAGAAACTGTGCCAGCACAGAAAACATCTCCCATCGTGTTCTAGAGGCTGCACGGAGGTCTGCCGAGTATTTTGCAAGAAGAGAAAGAAAGTTGTCCAAAACAGCTTGCAATCGAATGTTCATGTGAATAGAAAAGGCCGGAGAGTGGTCAGGTACTGTTTTCTCTCAGTTGGCAAGCTGCGCACACAATCGCAGTGTTGTACAGCTTGTTTCATCACCTTTGCGAAGCTGCCGCTCTCTCCGGCTCCCGGAGACGAAGAAGCTGCTTCTTCGCGCAAAGACGATTCTGCCGCTCACAGTGCTCTGCGGTGTGCGCCTTCTGCCGAAAGAGGTCCGGGAGCGGTGCTTAGCTCTGCAGAGCACCGTACCTTCGTCTTTAGCCTCTCTTCTCGTCTACATCTTAGCAAAAAGCTTTTCAACTCTGTCTGGCAAGGAGAAACTGTGCCAGCACAAAAAACATCTCCCATCGTGTTCTAGAGGCTGCACGGAGGTCTGCCGAGTGTTTGGCAAGAAGAGAAAGAAAGTTGTCCAAAACAGCTTGCAATCGAATGTTCATGTGAATAGAAAAGGCAGGAGAGTGGTCAGGTACTGTTTTCTCTCAGTTGGCAAGCGGCGCACACAATCGCAGTGTTGTACAGCTTGTTTCATCACCTTTGCCAAGTTGTCGCTCTCTCCGGCTCCCGGAGACGAAGAAGCTGCTTCTTCGCGCAAAGACGATTCCGCCGCTCACAGTGCTCTGCGGTGTGCGCCTTCTGCCGAAAGAGGTCCGGGAGCGGTGCTTAGCTCTGCAGAGCACCGTACCTTCGTCTTTAGCCTCTCTTCTCGTCTACATCTTAGCAAAAAGCTTTTCCACTCTGTCTGGCAAGGAGAAACTGTGCCAGCACAGAAAACATCTCCCATCGTGTTCTAGAGGCTCCACGGAGGTCTGCCGAGTGTTTTGCAAGAAGAGAAAGAAAGTTGTCCAAAACAGCTTGCAATCGAATGTTCATGTGAATAGAAAAGGCAGGAGAGTGGTCAGGTACTGTTTTCTCTCAGTTGGCAAGCTGCGCACACAATCGCAGTGTTGTACAGCTTGTTTCATCACCTTTGCGAAGTTGCCGCTCTCTCCGGCTCCCGGAGACGAAGAAGCTGCTTCTTCGCGCAAAGACGATTCTGCCGCTCACAGTGCTCTGCGGTGTGCGCCTTCTGCCGAAAGAGGCCTGGGAGCGGTGCTTAGCTCTGCAGAGCACCGTACCTTCGTCTTTAGCCTCTCTTCTCGTCTACATCTTAGCAAAAAGCTTTTCCACTCTGTCTGGCAAGGAGAAACTGTGCCAGCACAAAAAACATCTCCCATCGTGTTCTAGAGGCTGCACGGAGGTCTACCGAGTGTTTGGCAAGAAGAGAAAGAAAGTTGTCCAAAACAGCTTGCAATCGAATGTTCATGTGAATAGAAAAGGCAGGAGAGAGGTCAGGTACTGTTTTCTCTCAGTTGGCAAACTGCGCACACAATCGCAGTGTTGTACAGCTTGTTTCATCACCTTTGCGAAGTTGCCGCTCCCTCCGGCTCCCGGAGACGAAGAAGCTGCTTCTTCGCGCAAAGACGATTCTGCCGCTCACAGTGCTCTGCGGTGTGCGCCTTCTGCCGAAAGAGGTCCGGGAGCGGTGCTTAGCTCTGCAGAGCACCGTACCTTCGTCTTTAGCCTCTCTTCTCGTCTACATCTTAGCAAAAAGCTTTTCCACTCTGTCTGGAAAGGAGAAACTGTGCCAGCACAGAAAACATCTCCCATCGTGTTCTAGAGGCTGCACGGAGGTCTGCCGAGTGTTTTGCAAGAAGAGAAAGAAAGTTGTCCAAAACAGCTTGCAATCGAATGTTCATGTGAATAGAAAAGGCAGGAGAGTGGTCAGGTACTGTTTTCTCTCAGTTGGCAAACTGCGCACACAATCGCAGTGTTGTACAGCTTGTTTCATCACCTTTGCGAAGTTGCCGCTCTCTCCGGCTCCCGGAGACGAAGAAGCTGCTTCTTCGCGCAAAGACGATTCTGCCGCTCACAGTGCTCTGCGGTGTGCGCCTTCTGCCGAAAGAGGTCCGGGAGCGGTGCTTAGCTCTGCAGAGCACCGTACCTTCGTCTTTAGCCTCTCTTCTCGTCTACATCTTAGCAAAAAGCTTTTCCACTCTGTCTGGCAAGGAGAAACTGTGCCAGCACAAAAAACATCTCCCATCGTGTTCTAGAGGCTCCACGGAGGTCTGCCGAGTGTTTTGCATGAAGAGAAAGAAAGTTGTCCAAAACAGCTTGCAATCGAATGTTCATGTGAATAGAAAAGGCAGGAGAGTGGTCAGGTACTGTTTTCTCTCAGTTGGCAAGCTGCGCACACAATCGCAGTGTTGTACAGCTTGTTTCATCACCTTTGCGAAGTTGCCGCTCTCTCCGGCTCCCGGAGACGAAGAAGCTGCTTCTTCGCGCAAAGACGATTCTGCCGCTCACAGTGCTCTGCGGTGTGCGCCTTCTGCCGAAAGAGGCCCAGGAGCAGTGCTTAGCTCTGCAGAGCACCGTACCTTCGTCTTTAGCCTCTCTTCTCGTCTACATCTTAGCAAAAAGCTTTTCCACTCTGTCTGGCAAGGAGAAACTGTGCCAGCACAGAAAACATCCCCCATCGTGTTCTAGAAGCTGCACGGAGGTCTGCCGAGTGTTTTGCAAGAAGAGAAAGAAAGTTGTCCAAAACAGCTTGCAATCGAATGTTCATGTGATTACAAAAGGCAGGAGAGTGGTCAGGTACTGTTTTCTCTCAGTTGGCAAGCTGCGCACACAATCGCAGTGTTGTACAGCTTGTTTCATCACCTTTGCGAAGTTGCCGCTCTCTCCGGCTCCCGGAGGCCAAGAAGCGGCTTCTTCGCGCAAAGACGATTCTGCCGCTCACAGTGCTCTGCGGTGTGCGGCTTCTGCCGAAAGAGGTCCGGGAGGTTCCTGATGGCACGTTGCTGGGGACATTTTGAACCTTCAAAGCAGCCTGACTTTCCAGTGCTGGCAGCTGGCGTCTGGGAGGCATCCTGTGCAATGCAGAATTTCAGATGACAGACAGCTGGCCCCTCTGGACCAGAGGCTCCTGAACACTAGTGCAGTCCCTCTTCCCAGGTAAGCAAAACTCAGCAGCCAAGGTTCCTAGTTTCAGATGGCTGGAGGTGCTTTGGAGTCTGAAACAAGATAAACTAGGCACAGGTGGCAGCTTAGTGCTGGGAGGGATCCTGAGCAATGCAGAATTTGAGCAGACAGCCGGCCACTAAGGGTCTCTGCGCCCTGGACACAAATGCCGCCCATTACCCCAGGTCAGTGTAACTCACCAGCTCCGGTTCCTGATGGCACATTGCTGAGGACATTTCAGACCCTCAGACAAGCCTGACTTTGTGGTGGTGGCAGCGTGGGTCCGGGAGGCATCCTGCGCAATGCAGAATTTCAGCAGACAGCCGGTCACTAAGGGCCCATGAGTCTTCGACGCCAATGCTTCCCTTTACACAAGGAAGTGTAACTCACCAGCTCCGGTTCCTGATGGCAGATTGCTGGGGACATTTCGGAGCCTCAAACCAGCCAGACTCTGCGGCGGTGACAGCTTGGGTCCGGGAGGCATCCTGCGCAATGCACAATTTGAGGAGGCAGCCGGCCACAAAGGGCCCCTGGGCTCTCCACAGAAATGCTTCCCATTTACACAGGTAAGCGTAACCCACCAGCTCAGGTTCCTGATGGCAGGTGGCTGGAGTCACTTGGGACTCTCAAACCTGCCTGACTTTACGGAGGTGGCAGCTTGGGTCTCAGAGGTATCCTGCGCAATACGAAATTTCTGCAGGCAGCCAGCCACTAAGGGCCCTTGGGCCTGAAGACCAATGCTAGTCCTTTAAAAAGGTAAGTGTAACTCAGACGCCCAGGTCCCTGATGGCAGGTAGCAGGGGACACGTGCCGAGGACAAAGGGGCGGGAGTTTGAACTGGTGCCACCTTGGGCCTGGGATGCACCCTGCGCAAGACAGAATTTCAGCAGGCAGCCGGCCACTCCAGGCAAGGGCTCCTGAACAACAAGGCCAGCCCTTTCCCAGAAAAAGAAATCTCAGCAGCCCAGGCTCCTGATAGAAGATTGCTGGATCCATATGGGACGCTCAAATCAGCCTGACTTTGCCGTGGTGGCAGCTTGGGTCTAGGAGGGCCTCCTGCGCTATGCAGCCTTTCAGCAGGCAGCCTGCAACTAAGGGCCCCTGATTCCTGGACACCAACGCCGCCCTTTACACAGGGAAGTGTAACTCACCAGCTCAGGTTCCTGATGGCAGATTGCGGCACACATTGGGGGCCCTCAAAGTAGGCTGACCCTGCAGTGCTGGCAGCTGGCGTCTGGGAGGCATCCTGCGCAATGGACAATTTCAGCAGGCAGCCTGCCACTAAGGGCCCCTGATTCCTGGACACCAACGCCGCCCTTTACACAGGGAAGTGTAACTCACCAGCTCAGGTTCTTGATGGAACATTGCTGGGGCCACTTGGCACCCTCAAACCAGCCAGACACTGCGGTGGTGGCAGCTGGGTTCCGGGAGGCATCCTGTGCAATGCAGAATATGAGGAGCCAGCCGGCCACTAAGGGCCCCCGGGCACTGGACGCAAATGCCCCCCATTGCCCCAGGTAAGTGTAACTCACCAGCTCAGGTTCCTGATGGCACGTTGCTGGGGACATTTTGAACCTTCAAAGCAGCCTGACTTTCCAGTGCTGGCAGCTGGCGTCTGGGAGGCATCCTGTGCAATGCAGAATTTCAGATGACAGACAGCTGGCCCCTCTGGACCAGAGGCTCCTGAACACTAGTGCAGTCCCTCTTCCCAGGTAAGCAAAACTCAGCAGCCAAGGTTCCTAGTTTCAGATGGCTGGAGGTGCTTTGCAGTCTCAAACAAGATCAACTGGGCACAGGTGGCAGCTTGGTGCTGGGAGGGATCCTGAGCAATGCAGAATTTGAGCAGACAGCCGGCCACTAAGGGCCCCTGCGCCCTGGACACAAATGCCGCCCATTACCCCAGGTAAGCGTAACTCACCAGCTCCGGTTCCTGATGGCAGATTAATGGGGACATTTCGGAGCCTCAAACCAGCCAGACCCTGCGGCGGTGACAGCTGGGGTCCGGGAGGCATCCTGCGCAACGCACAATTTGAGGAGGCAGCCGGCCACAAAGGGCCCCTGGGCTCTCAACAGAAATGCTGCCCTTTAAGCAGGTAAGCGTAACCCACCAGCTCAGGTTCCTGATGGCAGGTGGCTGGAGTCACTTGGGACTCTCAAACCTGCCTGACTTTACGCAGGTGGAAGCTTGGGTCTCAGAGGTATCCTGCACAATGCAGAATTTCAGCAGGCAGACGGCCAGCCCCTCTTGGCCACAGGCTCCTGAAAACTAAGGCTGACCCTTTCTCCAGTTAAGCAAAACTCAGCAGCCCAGGTTCCTGGTGGCATATTGCTTGAGGGGCTTGGGACGCTCAAACAAGCTCAACTCAGCACAGGAAGCAGCTTGGGGCTGGGAGTCATGCTGCGCAGTGAAGAATTTCATGAGCCAGGCGTTCACTAAGGGCCCCAGGACCCTGGACACCAATGGCGCCCATTACACAGGGAAGTGTAACTCACCAGCTCAGGTTCCTGATGGCAGATTGACAGGGCCATTTGGGACCTAAAATCCAGCCTGACTCTGCGGTGGTGGTAGCTTAGGTCCGGGGGGCATCCTACGCAATGGAGAATTTCAGCAGGTAGCCGGCCACAAAGGGCCCCTGACCTCTGAACAGAAGTGCTGCCCTTTACACAGGTAAGGGTAACTCACCAGCTCAGGTTCGTGATGGAAGATTGCTGGGGCCATTTGGGACCCTGAAACCAGACGGATCCTGCGGTGGTGGCAGCTTGGGTCCAGAAGGCCTCCTGCGCAATGCAGAGTTTCAGCAGGCAGCCTGCCACTAAGGGCCCCTGATTCCTGGACACCAACGCTGCCCTTTACACAGGGAAGTGTAACTCACCAGCTCAGGTTCCTGATGGCAGATTGCGGCACACATTGGGGGCCCTCAAAGTAGGCTGACCCTGCAGTGCTGGCAGCTGGCGTCTGGGAGGCATCCTGCGCAATGGACAATTTCAGCAGGCAGCCTGCCACTAAGGGCCCCTGATTCCTGGACACCAACACCGCCCTTTACACAGGGAAGTGTAACTCACCAGCTCAGGTTCTTGATGGAACATGGCTGGGGCCACTTGGCACCCTCAAACCAGCCAGACACTGCGGTGGTGGCAGCTGGGTTCCGGGAGGCATCCTGTGCAATGCAGAATATGAGGAGCCAGCCGGCCACTAAGGGCCCCCGGGCACTGGACGCAAATGCCCCCCATTGCCCCAGGTAAGTGTAACTCACCAGCTCAGGTTCCTGATGGCACGTTGCTGGGGACATTTTGAACCTTCAAAGCAGCCTGACTTTCCAGTGCTGGCAGCTGGCGTCTGGGAGGCATCCTGTGCAATGTAGAATTTCAGATGACAGACAGCTGGCCCCTCTGGACCAGAGGCTCCTGAACACTAGTGCAGTCCCTCTTCCCAGGTAAGCAAAACTCAGCAGCCAAGGTTCCTAGTTTCAGATGGCTGGAGGTGCTTTGCAGTCTCAAACAAGATCAACTGGGCACAGGTGGCAGCTTGGTGCTGGGAGGGATCCTGAGCAATGCAGAATTTGAGCAGACAGCCGGCCACTAAGGGCCTCTGCGCCCTGGACACTAATGCCGCCCATTACCCCAGGTAAGTGTAACTCACCAGCTCCGGTTCCTGATGGCAGATTGCTGGGGACATTTCGGAGCCTCAAACCAGCCAGACCCTGCGGCGGTGACAGCTTGGGTCCGGGAGGCATCCTGCGCAATGCACAATTTGAGGAGGCAGCCGGCCACAAAGGGCCCCTGGGCTCTCAACAGAAATGCTGCCCTTTACACAGGTAAGCGTAACCCACCAGCTCAGGTTCCTGATGGCAGGTGGCTGGAGTCACTTGGGACTCTCAAACCTGCCTGACTTTACAGAGGTGGAAGCTTGGGTCTCAGAGGCATCCTGCACAATGCGGAATTTCAGGAGGCAGACGGCCAGCCCCTCTTGGCCACAGGCTCCTGAAAACTAAGGCTGACCCTTTCTCCAGTTAAGCAAAACTCAGCAGCCCAGGTTCCTGGTGGCATATTGCTTGAGGGGCTTGGGACGCTCAAACAAGCTCAACTCAGCACAGGAAGCAGCTTGGGGCTGGGAGTCATCCTGCGCAGTGAAGAATTTCATGAGCCAGGCGTTCACTAAGGGCCCCAGGACCCTGGACACCAATGGCGCCCATTACACAGAGAAGTGTAACTCACCTGCTCAGGTTCCTGATGGCAGATTGACAGGGCCATTTGGGACCTAAAATCCAGCCTGACTCTGCGGTGGTGGCAGCTTGGGTCCGGGGGGCATCCTACGCAATGGAGAATTTCAGCAGGCAGCCGGCCACAAAGGGCCCCTGACCTCTGAACAAAAGTGCTGCCCTTTACACAGGTAAGGGTAACTCACCAGCTTAGGTTGGGATGGAAAATTGCTGGGGCCATTTGGGATCCTGAAACCAGACGGATCCTGCGGTGGTAGCAGCTGGGGTCTGGGAGGAATCCTGCGCTATGCAGCCTTTCAGCAGGCAGCCTGCCACTAAGGGCCCCTGATTCCTGGACACCAACGCCGCCCTTTACACAGGGAAGTGTAACTCACCAGCTCCGGTTCCTGATGGCACATTGCTGGGGACATTTTGAACCCTCAAAGCAGCCTGACTCTGCGGCGGTGACAGCTTGGGTCCGGGAGGCATCCTGCGCAATGCACAATTTGAGGAGGCAGCCGGCCACTAAGGGCCCCTGGGCTCTCAACAGAAATGCTGCCCTTTACACAGGGAAGTGTAACTCACCAGCTCAGGTTCCTGATGGCAGGTGGCTGGAGTCACTTGGGACTCTCAAACCTGCCTGACTTTACAGAGGTGGCAGCTTGGGTCTCAGAGGTATCCTGCACAATGCAGAATTTCAGGAGGCAGACGGCCAGCCCCTCTTGGCCAGAGGCTCCTGAAAACTAAGGCTGACCCTTTCTCCAGTTAAGCAAAACTCAGCAGCCCAGGTTCCTGGTGGCATATTGCTTGAGGTGCTTGGGACTCTCAAACAAGCTCAGCTCAGCACAGGAAGCAGCTTGGGGCTGGGAGTCATCCTGCACAGTGAAGAGTTTCATGAGCCAGGCGTTCACTAAGGGCCCCAGGACCCTGGATACCAATGCCGCCCTTTACACAGGGAAGTGTAACTCACCAGCTCAGGTTCTTGATGGAACATTTCCGGGGCCACTTGGCACCCTCAAACCAGCCAGACACTGCGGTGGTGGCAGCTGGGTTCCGGGAGGCATCCTGTGCAATGCAGAATATGAGGAGCCAGCCGGCCACTAAGGGCCCCCGGGCACTGGACGCAAATGCCCCCCATTGCCCCAGGTAAGTGTAACTCACCAGCTCAGGTTCCTGATGGCACGTTGCTGGGGACATTTTGAACCTTCAAAGCAGCCTGACTTTCCAGTGCTGGCAGCTGGCGTCTGGGAGGCATCCTGTGCAATGTAGAATTTCAGATGACAGACAGCTGGCCCCTCTGGACCAGAGGCTCCTGAACACTAGTGCAGTCCCTCTTCCCAGGTAAGCAAAACTCAGCAGCCAAGGTTCCTAGTTTCAGATGGCTGGAGGTGCTTTGCAGTCTCAAACAAGATCAACTAGGTACAGGTGGCAGCTTGGTGCTGGGAGGGATCCTGAGCAATGCAGAATTTGAGCAGACAGCCGGCCACTAAGGGCCCCTGTGCCCTGGACACAAATGCCGCCCATTACCCCAGGTAAGTGTAACTCACCAGCTCCGGTTCCTGATGGCACATTGCTGGGGACATTTCGGAGCCTCAAACCAGCCAGACTCTGCGGCGGTGACAGCTTGGGTCCGGGAGGCATCCTGCGCAATGCACAATTTGAGGAGGCAGCCGGCCACAAAGGGCCCCTGGGCTCTCAACAGAAATGCTGCCCTTTAAGCAGGTAAGCGTAACCCACCAGCTCAGGTTCCTGATGGCAGGTGGCTGGAGTCACTTGGGACTCTCAAACCTGCCTGACTTTACGCAGGTGGCAGCTTGGGTCTCAGAGGTATCCTGCGCAATACGAAATTTCTGCAGGCAGCCAGCCACTAAGGGCCCTTGGGACTGAAGACCAATGCTAGTCCTTTAAAAAGGTAAGTGTAACTCAGACGCCCAGGTCCCTGATGGCAGGTAGCAGGGGACACGTGCCGAGGACAAAGGGGCGGGAGTTTGAACTGGTGCCACCTTGGGCCTGGGATGCACCCTGCACAAGACAGAATTTCAGCAGGCTGCCGGCCACTCCAGGCAAGGGCTCCTGAACAACAAGGCCAGCCCTTTCCCAGAAAAAGAAATCTCAGCAGCCCAGGCTCCTGATAGAAGATTGCTGGATCCATATGGGACGCTCAAACCAGCCGGACTTTGCCGAGGTGGCAGCTTGGGTCCAGAAGGCCTCCTGCGCAATGCAGAGTTTTAGCAGGCAGCCTGCCACTAAGGGCCCCTGCGCCCTGGACACTAATGCCGTCCATTACCCCAGGTAAGTGTAACCCACCAGCTCCGGTTCCTGATGGCAGATTGCTGGGGACATTTCAGACCCTGAAACCAGCCTGACTTTGCGGTGGTGGCAGCGTGGGTCCGGGAGGCATCCCGCGCAATACAGAATTTCAGGAGGCAGACGGCCCGCCCCTCTTGGCCAGAGCCTCCTGAAAACTAAGGCTGACCCTTTCTCCAGTTAAGCAAAACTCAGCAGCCCTGGTTCCTGGTGGCATATTGCTTGAGGGGCTTGGGACTCTCAAACAAGCTCAACTCAGCACAGGAAGCAGCTTGGGGCTGGGAGTCATGCTGCGCAGTGAAGAATTTCATGAGCCAGGCGTTCACTAAGGGCCCCAGGACCCTGGACACCAATGCCGCCCATTATGCAGAGAAGTGTAACTCACCTGCTCAGGTTCCTGATGGCAGATTGACAGGGCCATTTGGGACCTAAAATCCAGCCTGACTCTGCGGTGGTGGCAGCTTAGGTACGGGGGGCATCCTACGCAATGGAGAATTTCAGCAGGCAGCCGGCCACAAAGGGCCCCTGACCTCTGAACAGAAGTGCTGCCCTTTACACAGGTAAGGGTAACTCACCAGCTCAGGTTCGTGATGGAAGATTGCTGGGGCCATTTGGGATCCTGAAACCAGACAGATCCTCCGGTGGTGGCAGCTTGGGTCTGGGAGGGATCCTGCACAATGCAGAGTTTCAGCAGGTGGCTGCCACTAAGGGCCCCTGATTCCTGGACACCAACGCCGCCCTTTACACAGGGAAGTGTAACTCACCAGCTCAGGTTCTTGATGGAACATGGCTGGGGCCACTTGGCACCCTCAAACCAGCCAGACACTGCGGTGGTGGCAGCTGGGTTCCGGGAGGCATCCTGTGCAATGCAGAATATGAGGAGCCAGCCGGCCACTAAGGGCCCCCGGGCACTGGACGCAAATGCCCCCCATTGCCCCAGGTAAGTGTAACTCACCAGCTCAGGTTCCTGATGGCACGTTGCTGGGGACATTTTGAACCTTCAAAGCAGCCTGACTTTCCAGTGCTGGCAGCTGGCGTCTGGGAGGCATCCTGTGCAATGCAGAATTTCAGATGACAGACAGCTGGCCCCTCTGTCCTTTCTTTCTTCCTTTCAGTTCCTTTCCTTATTTTCTTTTTTTTCTTTTCTTTCTTTCTTTCCCTCTATATCTAATCTTGGTTTTCCTTTCTAGCTTTGGAATAAAAAAAGCACCAGTAGTAGCTTTCAGGCTACCTGGGAGTAAAAAAACCTCCAAAACGAAAATGATTTAAAGAAAACTATTTATTCCCTGGGAGCCTGAAATTTTCTATACTGCTGCACGTGACATAGAGCTTTTATTCCTTCTTATAGAGAGTTGATATTATATACTTACTTTATACAGCGCCCCCTGCCGTCTGCCCCGGAGCACTGCAGGCACAGCGATCCCTGCCGTCTGCACAGGCGCACTGCAGGCAGAGGGCTGCAGCGTTGTTCGGTTCTGTTTAATGAAACTCGGCTGAATTCGGCTTGGTTCGGCTCTTGGTCTAAAGTCGTTTCAGTTCGGCTCTTCGGCCGAACTCGGCACGGTTCGGCTAAATTCGGTCATATTCAGCACATTGTCTAAATGCGGCCAGTGTCGCCCACATTCGGCTATCGGTTCCAGTCGGCTATCATCGGCTCTTGGTGTAAACTCGGCTGTTTTCGGCCACACTCGTCTATTTTCGGCCGCACTGGGCTCTTCGGGTAAACTCGGCTGTTTCCGGCCACCCTCGGCTCTTCGGGTAAACTCGGCTCTTTTCGGCCACCCTCGGCTCTTCGGGTAAACTCGGCTCTTTTCGGCCACACTCGGCTCTTCGGCTCTTCGGAACAATTCGGCCCGGCTCGGCTCCCTCAGGGCGCGAAAGCGGCCGTCAGAGGACCCCGGCACAGCGAGGCGTTTAACCCACATGCCTGGCACAAACCCGCCAAAATACGCCCGCCCGCGGCGCCGCTGAGCCCGCGGCCCGTATCGGGTACACTTGAAATGCCACAGAAAATACCACCGGGGCCGCGCCGGCGTCGGTATTCCATGTAGGCAGTCCACTTAGACCAACCACGGTCCTCCACTTCCCCGCCCTTTTCGCCGCCATGATGAGAAGGTCAATTAAAAGTCCGTGACATCCGCGACGCGCCACTCCCAAGGTGGCGGCTTCTCGGTGCAGGGCTGCAGTACCGCGCTCTGCCCACAAGGCGGCAGCACTGCCGCACGCCCCAGCCGGGGGCGCAGCGCGCCTCGGGGCTGCGGGCAGGGAAGGCGGCGAAAAAGAACAGGGGCGGCCCCCGCCGAAAACTGCTCTGAAATAAATGCCCCAAAACAACCGCGAAGAGGAAAAATAAACTTCTGCCTCTAATCTAATAGGATAAAAAAAAACAAAACAAAACCACAACAATTTCTTAAAAAAAAGAAAATTAAAAATTTAAAAAAAGGTTTTTTTCCTTTTAATATTCACATTTCTATCAATAATGTATATTGATGTATACTGTCCATTTATACATTTGTTTTTATGAATACATTTCTATTCCATATTGCATATATCCCTAAAACTTAAATTTATTTGTATATTTTTATACATATTTTTACATAGTAAGTATATATTTCTGTTCGGATTTTTACTTCTGTAACACTTACAGTACTCAAAACCCCTGCCTCTACCCCATACATGGCAAATAAAACCCCCTTTCATTTGAACTGTATTAAAAATCTTAAAAAAAATATTTTTCAAATTTGTATTTAAAATGTTTACTGATGTATGATCGATTTTGCATTTCTATTTAGCGATTTAGTTATAATTTATATTCTATGTTACATGTGTTCCTATTACTTATATTTTTTATATACTTTTATTCATATGTTTATATATTTATTATATCTTTCTGTGTTAGGATTTTTACATCTGCAACACTTACATTATTTAAAATAAAACCCCTGCCTCTACCCACATTAAAGCCAAAAAGAACCCCAGTCTTCTCAACTGTATTTAAATATTTTTTAAAACTGTATTTTTCAGGTTCATATTCACATTTACATTTAAAATGTATACTAACGTATACTCTTATTTGTATTCTCCATTACATCTCTTCCTATTATTTCTATTTGCTAATATTTTGTGTTTATATATATATTTAGATCTTGATTGTATATCTCAATATTTAGAAATATATAACAATAATATCTACATTCATATTATTTAAAATAAAAACCCTGCCTCAAACCCAATAATAAAAAAGACCCCAACCCTTTCATTTAAACAATATTTAAATAGGTTTTATCCTTATGTCTGATTTTTATATTCATATTTGTATTTATCATGTATATTAATGTCTATTGCTTACTTATACATTTATCTTTATCAATGTCAAGTTATAAACAAATTTATATTCTATATTACATCTGATGCGAGTAGTTATTTATGAATTTTTATACATATTTTTATACATTGATTATATATTTCTGCGTCAAGATTTTTACTTCTGTAACACTTACAATATTCAAAAAAACCCCCCTGCCTCTACTTAAATAAAAGCCAAAACATTCCCTTTTTTTTAAGCTATATTTACATATTTTTATATTTATATTCCCATTTATAATTTATATTGCCATATAATATTATTTATATTCTATACTACAACTCTTCATATTACTTCCATATATTTATATATAAATTTGTATTAATACTTTAGCAATTTCTCTTTATATATTTATTATATATTTCTATCTTAAGATCCACATTTCTATATTACTTACATTATTTCAAATAAAACTCCTGCCTCTAACCAAATAAAAACCAAGGACACCCCTTTATGTGAACCAGATTTAAAATGTAGCAGGTAAATTTATTTTTCAAAATTATAATGATATTTATATAGATATTTTTATTTATTATATTCATAGATATTATATATATTAGAGAGAATACCTTCTAATATAATAGATATGTATTTTCTGTATTATATTTTTTTTACTTATATATACAAATACAAATCTCTATAAATATTTAATTTAAATAAATATATTTGTATATCTGAATTGATATTTTATTTCTATCATTTATTTAAAAACCCCAGCCTACAACCTAATAACACCCCCCCATTTATTTTAACTCTATTTAAATGTTTTTATATTTATAATCTATATTTATATATCTTTGTGTATATATATATATAACAGACTATCATTAATCTATATGATAATATATTACAATTATATACCACGCATTATAGTTTTATGTATGTATCTGTTATCTATATTTATGTCTACCACTCTAATGTTATATTTATTTTTAAATGTATATTTATTTCTATTTTCATCTCTATATTAAACCATACAAGTTCATTAACCTCACGCACCAGAACCACAACAATACCGTACCTTTGTCAGCACCAGCACGCAGCACACGCTCGTCCCATCGCAGCACATCAAAACAAAACCCATTGCTATTACTAACGGAACAAACGTCCCACGTCATTGAACCCTAATAAAAACTCAAATAAACCTAACTGTCAATAAATATTAAACCCCACTATAAAGTAGCCCAAAACCTCCGCACATTCTCATCATAAACTTCCTCCTAAACCAGTATCTCAAAAACCCCAAAAAACTCAAATACACCTTGAAAATGACACAACTGCTAATAAAAACAAACACCCAGTAAAAATTAAATCAAACCAACTCACGAGACTCAAAACTGTACAACTGACCCTAAACATTACTAAAAAAAGTCCCCAAAGCTCTACCTTTATGCTAATGCACAAATAATAACCTATCATCTAGAAAAGTTATTTGAAAAAATTAAAAAAAATAATTAAAACCATGAAAATCAAAAACCTAAACTATTAAAATACTAAAAAATATCACTACCTAAATTAAAAAACGTATTGCCTATAAAAACCCACCATATAAATGCCCCTGTCCCAAAAAATAAAAAAAAAAACAACTATCGAACCAGAAAGAAATCAGAACTTAGGAACACTAAAACCATAGCGTTCAAGAAGTCACACCACATCCCTTATCATACACCAACTACAAACAACAGAAAACAAAACAATGAATTCTTAAAAACCACCTTAAAACCACTACATTGAAAAACATTTCAAAAATTAAAATCTGCATTTAACAAAAGCCATCTCATAAATTCACACCCAAAACTCCAGCAGCCCAGCTGGCCCTACCAAAGCTCTATGTTTATACATACAGCAAACAAAACCAAAATCCCAGTAATACCCATCAGAAATCTATGAAACAATCCTATTGAAATTAATGCTGCCTCAAATACAAACCAACCCATCCAGAAAGTCAGCTTCACTCAAAAAACAATTTACACAGAGTTAATAATACCAAGAAATAAAACAACACACCATATACCACCAATGAATATAATAGTCAAGTAAAAAAAAAAACACTACATTTTTTTCTTTTTATTTCTTAAACTAACTTCTTTTATTAGCTAGAACAAAAGATTTTGCCAGGACTGTAACAACAACAACAACCTCTTTTTCTTCTTCTCCTTCTGAAATGTCCCTTCTCACTCCCAAATTCCTTTCAACTCCTGAGTTTACATCCAAGCAAAAAGCAAAATTCGTGCACTCGTGCGTTCGCTGCTCCCGTCAGATTCTCTCTTCCCCTCCACATCTTCTCACACTTTCAGTCTTCACGCTGTCCCGCCGTGATGAGTCTGACAGAAGAATTGGCACAAGCTAACAGAGCATTTCCCTCCCTCCCTCCCGCTGCTTTCCTCAGCGCATTTCAATCCATCCCAGGCCTGCAACGATGCACCCTCACCCCAAAGCTCACAGCAAGCGTGCAGCAGCTCAGGCTCACTTGCCTCCAGGGCTCTGTGCCTTGGATAGCCGAGGAAACTTCTGATGAGCCTCCGTTCCAATCAACTGGAATGCAAACTCACCTCCATCTCAGAGCCTCAGTGACCTCGGCCAGCCCCTTCCTCACTTCCCTGGGTCACAATGACTTCCAGGCACAAGGATGCCAAGCAGGTTCTTGTCTTTTCTCTTGAGTGCCAACAGGTCAAATATGTAGGCTTTGACATAACTAATTACCCTCTCTTTGAACTCTCCCAAGGACACTTTTAAAGAAAAGACACAAGATTGCTGCTACAGCCATGTGGGATCGGGAGGAAAGCAGCAAGGATCCCAGGCCAGCGGCGCGGCCGGGCAGCGTCACGTCCCTGCCGCCCTGTGACAGGGCGCACGGCTGCAGGGCCCCAGAGCCTGCAGGCCCTGGAGCTGCCACACGGATGGACCCGGTTCCCTCCCCGGGTGCCCAGAGGGAAACCTGAGGGCAGGTGTCCACCCCGAGGGTGCACCCAGAGCCCCGGGCACGGATGGAGTCACTGGCCGCTCTCTGGGGACGAGACCCTCCCTGCAGGTGACGCTGCCTTGTCCTCTCCCTCCCTGTGGCACAGGCACCTCCAGGCTCCATGACCAGCCTCCTTCCGTCAGCATCCAGGTGTGGTGTCGGAGCCAGAGGGGTCGAGGCTTTCCAGAACCATAGCATCCTTTAGGCTGCAAAAGCCTGCTAAGGCCATTGAGCCCAGCTGCTGCCCCAGCACTGCCAAGCCCCCACCCAAATCAGGTCCCTAAACACCACATCTTGCCATGCTTCAAATGTCTCCAGCAATGAGGACTGCCCTGGGCAGCCCGCTCCTATGCCTGACCACCCTTTCAGTGAACAAATTGGTCCTCAAAGCCAATCTGAGCCTTCCCTGCTGCAACTTGAGGCCATTTCCTTTTGTCACGGCACTTCTTACCGGGGAGATCTCGGCACTTCAACCTTACCTGCTCCTTCCCTAGGAGCTCTCTGGTTTGCCTGCATGAGAGGAGAAACACTCCCAGCACAGGAACGGCAGCTCAGCAGGTCCCACACCGAGGCAGGGGAGCAGCTGTCCTCACCACAGCTCCCGTGTCAGCTCTCACAGAGCGGCTCTGCTCTGCCTCCCGGGGGCAGATCTCTGCTCAGCGCTTCAGAATTGCCTGTTTGGAGGAGGGGGAAAAAACAGCTTAGCCAAGATTTTTATCCAGACTTATCTGATGTCTTTGCCTGCTTTGCCTCTTCCCGACTTCCTCCTGCTAAGAAAACAGCTGCCTTTGGACTTCTAGGGGCAACTGCCACGTAATGCTTGAAAAGGAACTACAGAAAAGTGCCTCATTTTTCAAGACTCAGCCAAGAAGACAGACAACTGCACCTTCTCCATCCCCACTGCCTGCAGAGCTGCCAGGCACCAGGCCAGCTCTGCTCCTGCTTCCAGTTGTTCCCAACTCTGCTGCAAGAACTGAAGGCTGCTTTGGCATTCCATGGCTCCGCTCCTCCCAAAAAAGATCTTTCAGTGCCGTTCTCCCTCCACGGGAAGGGCCCTTTTGTCTCACACGCTCGGTGACACGAGGCTGCGCCAAGCTGCAGCAGCCTCTGCTCCAGCTGGGAAGGGCTTTCTTCTTCCTCTGGCACCTGCCTGGCACAGGTTGCTCACACATGCTGGGGCTGCCCCATCCCTGGAAGTGTTCCAAGGCCCATTGGTGCTCTGGGATCAGGCTCAGAGCAACCTGGTCCATGGAACCGTGTCCTTGCCCACGGCAGCAGGCTTGGAACAAGGTGATCTTTAGAGCCCCTTCCAACCTGAATTATTCCATGATTCTATGAACTCAAAAAACTCGGGGAATAAATCTGTAAAGTCACTAAATACATAAAAGCATATCCCCATCAGCATAATTTTGAATGAAAAGTATATCTACAAACAGGGAGAAATATTCTATGTATTTGCTCTTGCTACCTTTCAGGTGTAATTTCAGCTATCTCTTCCAGTTTTAAAATATTCTCTTTTGAAATAATAAGCCGTGTTCAAATTTTAGCATTTTTACACTATTGCAGAAGCAAAAATTGCTGACAATCAGGCCGTGTCATTCTCTATGGAGCAGAGCCATCGTGACAGCATTCCTGGGACAGAAATTTTACAGGATGTCACTCCACAGAGAGCACCAGATTCCATATCAGTTGGCAGTTCTGCTCCTCCACATCAGAAAGCTAAACTAGGACAAGACAGCCTCGGGATTCACGAATGGCAAGGCAATAAGAGACACGCCTTAATAATATCATTACAATTTCCACAGATCTGCCACCTGATCTGCGACAGCACAGCACCCTGGCCCAGAGGAAGGTGAGCCTGCCCAGGACAGGGGTGGAACTAGGTCGTTTTCAAGATCTCTTCCACCCCAAACCATTCTGCGGTGTGATGACACAGGAGAGTTGTAAGGGAGAAGAAGGATGAATTCCTTTGGAAGGATCATTGTTTGCCTCTCTAGTAGCAGGCTTTACTGGCAGGATTGTTTTGCTCTTGCACTGACCTTGGCTGAAGGTGCTTCACCCTGCAGAGAGCGGTGACAGCCTGCTGCACACGCTGTTCTTGGGCAGAGCGCACGGAGCCAGAGGGCAAAGAGCCCCCAGCAGGTCCGTGACAGGAGCGGATGCTCCTCCCCACCTTTGGAAATATCCATTAGGGATTTTTCCAGCAGATGGCAACAGCAGACCGGCGTGGACTGCAAGGGCAGACTCTGCGGGCTGCCTGAAACCTGGCTGGGCTCCACCCAAAGCACCTCTCGGGTCTGCTCCTCCCGCTCCTGGCATTGAGCCTGGCTGGCAGCCCAGGGCATGGTTACTGGAATACAGAATGAATCAGTGCTGCAGGAAACTGCACAACAAGCTCTGCAGCTCTTGCTGTGTGTGCAGGCCTTAAAACACACCTGGTGCATTTGGAACAGATGAAAATTATGGCTCCCCCTGAATAAACATGATTTCTCTCCTAGATATCATTTTGAAAAATAATACTTCAAGGGGTGATCAGAATGGGAGCACAGACAAACACCAAGAATAAAAACTACAGCGTTTGATGCTTTATCAAAAGGTGTGCCTGCCCTACCGTGTCGGGAAGCTGGACTGCTGGACCCAACTTTGCAGCACATTCTTGTCATTGCTTCTGAGCCACCTTCACCAGCTGCTCTCGTGGCATTTGCCGTGCCATTTGCAAATTACAATACGAGCGAACCTGGAAGGCAAAACACAAGATAAATTTACAGCTGGACAGTCAAATCTTTTTCTCCAAAATGCAATCAATGTACAGCTTTCCCCTTAAGCTGAAGTACAGGCCAAATTCATAGAATCACTCGGGTGAGAGAAGCCCTTCAGGCAGTGAAAACGAGCATTTAGGTGTGGTATGAAGCTTGGGGAGCCCTGAAGAGGCCGTAAAAGTCGACTGATATTCTTTGGAAATTACAAATAAAAAATGGGAGGAATGAATTTACAATGAACCCAGTGCGGAAACGCCGCAAGGGACAGCTTGCAGGGGAGATGCCTGAAAGCCAAAGCTGTGCTTCAGTGGCATCTGAGGTGGCAATTTTGCAGAGTGCCTGTACACAAGTTTCTTTTCACTGCGAGCAGTGAGCAGCGGCTCAGAAGACCTGGCTGTAAAAAACACAGGTTATTGTCCCCAAGCACATGCCAGTGGTCTGGAAAAGGGTGACACTCGTTGACATGACTGTTGTGATTGCTCAAGGGGAGAGCTCCTCAGTCCTCCTCACTTCACTGATGCTCCCCATTGGGGCGCAGGTGAATGGCACCACTGGGCTGTGCTTCACCTCCCTGGGTATATTCTGTGCAGGGAACTGCAATGCCATTGCAACTTTTCTGCTCTCACGTCATTCTTCCAGAAAAAAAACCAGTACCTTGAAGGGGAAAGTGCCCTGTCCCTGTCCCACTTCCTTTGTCACTTGTGCTAACCCACAGCACACACTCCCTGCACATGTTATCTGAATGTTAACTCTGTTTACAAGTGCTGTGAATAAACCCCAATCCAACTGAGAAAGTTCCTCTTTGCTCACATTTCAATACAAGGCTGGAACTATCACCTTGCAAAGAACTTTCCTCTACCACTGCTAGATGCAAAACCAAAAAGTAAACCTAGGAATGCCTGCCACACTCCAGCACACAAAGCTGCTGCTGCTGCTTTTAATGGCTTAGCCTGAGGGCTTTGCTGCTCTTCCTTTGCTCTGCTAATGGGAAGGACTGGGAGACCTCTTTGAACTAGCTACACATACCAAAGACCGAATAAACAAGTATTCTTCATCCCATTTCTCTTAAGAGTTTGTCCTGACAGATGCCTTCTCCCTCCTGAGGTGTGGATTATAGTTTGTGTTTCCCTTTTTTTCCCCCTTTAGCCCTGGAAGCATTTCACACCCTGCTGGGCAATGCCCAGAAGTAATCAGACTGACTGAACACGGGAAACGCAGACAAAAGAAAAGGCTGGAAGCTACTGTTCTTCTCCCAGCTGGCACCGCCAGCTCCTGAGGGCTCAGCCACGACAGCCCACGTTTGTGACAGTACCTGTACGCTCTGGGTGTGTGCAGCCCTTGCGTCGTGCGGCAGCCTGGAGCTGCAGGCTCAGATATCCACCGCGAGCTCCTGGATCTTCCAGGACAAAGCCAGCTCTCCCTGCTGCTCCCGTGTTGCGCTGCCTGTGGAGCAGGGAGGGAAGGAGAGGCACACAGGTTAGCACAGTGGCAGTGCACGAGCTGCCAGGCGTCACCCATCTGACCCGCACCAAAGAGGAAATCTTAATTTTCAGAACTTCCCATCATGCCACACAAGACCCTGAAGCCGTCCAAATCTGGAAGGGATAGCCTGGCATGATGCCTCCCCCAGGTCATATCTTACATCAAGAGTTCTTTTTCTCCTGCACAAGGCTCTATATCCTACTTGGACAGATATACAAATATCTATAGAAACTACAGATATTCAATAAGCCATCTTAAATCATAACAGCCAGGCCTCTGTACGACCGTGCTTAACTCCTGCTCAGCTCACGCCATCTCCCCGTTCCTCAGGCATCAGAAACCACTGAAACTCCCGTGTTTTCCTGGGGGCTGCCTGCCTGCTGCCCTCCTCTCACCAACGGGGCCACCTGCCAGGCTCCCCAGGGCACAGCAGCCTCCAAGGGGAGCATTCGTCTGTTTGAGAGGTGATGGAAAGCCTGGGGAAAAAAAAAGCTCAGCGACACTGTGGCTCTGAAGGTGCAAGAACCATTACCCTGGAGACGTGCAGCTCACCTGGTTCATGCTGGGCAAGTTCTCTGCTCGCTTCACCTGAGCGTTCAGCTGGAGAGATCCATTTCCACGCGCTGGGCTGGCTCCATCTCCGTCCCTGCTGCGAGAAGGTGTTCAGGGGGATGCCGCTGCCCGCTCAGCAGACGCTTCACACACTCTGCCAGCAGCAGGGGCAGCCTTTGAGGCCACACCAGCCTGGCACAGAGTCACTGAGCCATTCTGACTGTGTTAACAGCACCACGGATGAACCCCCATACCCTCGGGCCTTCATTCTCCGGCACCCCGAGCCCCGCGGCTGCGCGGCAAAGAAGGAAAGCGGGCACCGGAAGAGAGGAGCGAGAGCAGGGCATGACAAAGGGCGGCGAGGGAGGGCGGGCTGTGCAGGAAAGCGGGACGGGAAGGGAAAGCCCGGGAGGGGGGTAGAGGGAGGGTGGACAGAGGAGGCAGAAACGGGGAAGAGAAAGGGAGTAGCGGGGAAGGGGCTGGACAGGAAGGAGCCGGGCTTGTGGGGGGAGAGGGAATGGGGGAAAGGGAGCGAGAGAAGGCGAATACGGGGAGAAGGAAGGAGGGCGAGAGAGAGGGACGGGCGGGGAAGCCTCACAGAGCCCCGGCTGCACCCCGAGCCCGGCCCGGCGCCTCGCCCTGCCCGGGAGGCTGCGCTCGGGGGAGCTCGGCTCGCTCCGGAGTCACTCGGCTCCAGTCGGCTCTTCGGCTAAACTCGGCTATTGTCGGCTAAACTCGGCTATTGGCGCCTGCATTCGGCTCCATTCGTCCCTTCGGCGCGCTTCGGCCCAACTCGGAGCCGCTCTCTGCGCGTTCGGCTGAGGTCGGCTCGGCTCGCCTCCCCGAGGGCGGGCAAGCGGCGCCGCCTCACGTTAAACTCGCCCGGCTCGGGGCTCTCCTGCTGCCGCGTCCCGCGGGCGGCCCGGCCATCGCACCGACACGACCGGGAGCGCGGGGTGGCACAGGAACTCATTACGCTGTGACCGCACTCGCGCTAATTAGCGCGCACGAGAGCGGCGGGCTCGGTTCGGCCGAGCTCGGCTCCGTTCAGGCAGCCTCGCAAGCCTGGCCTCGGTTCCCTCGAGCCCGTCAGGTTCGGCCGGTCTCGCCTTGGTTCGGCTGAGCTCGTTCCATTCGGCCCAAGGCGGCGTCGTTCAGTCGTGTTCTTATAAATACCTTTCTTTATTGACTGTATATTTCTACATTTAGATTTATACTTCCATAACACTTCTATGATTCCAAATAAAACCCCCGTCTCTAACCAAATAAACACAAAAAAAGCCTTCTTTTGAACGATATTGAAATATTTTTATACTTTTGTATAATTATATTCACATTTATATTTATAGTTTCTTTTGATGCATTATATTCATAATTATATATAATAGATACAAAATTCTAGGAAAGTATTTAAATTATTATTTATATTAGGTATCACATCTACTGCTACAACTAATTTTTTCTTATAGGTTTAAATTTTATATATATCTGTATATATTTATATTTCTATACTTAGATTTCTCCCTTTATATTATTTGTAGTTATAATTTTTACAATCAAAACACTGCCTATTGACAAATGAAAAAACCCACTTGGTTTAACTATTTTAAAAAATATTTTCATGCTTATAATTGTCATATTTATATTTATAATTTGTTCAATATTACATGAGAACATACCTGCTCCTGCACTGCAGTGGGGCTCCCGCTCCTGGGGACCTTGGGGTGCCCATACGGCATCAGAGCCCCGCGTCTTCATCCCCTTCTCCTCTATTTAGAAACTACACTGGAACTTTTTTCTGGAAACAAAGACATTACCTAAATCCTCTCTCCGTGTCCCAGACAGATGGATATTCAGTTATTAGTTGGCTGGGCAGCAGTTTCTTAAATAGAATGATAAACAGGATGCGAACATTTTAGCTACAAGCAAATAGGCAAATCTGAACAAGGTACTGGTGGCCAACACCAACCACCAAAGTGATTTTGAAGGAATTTTTTAAACAATAAAATAATGATACCACAAAAATTAGGCAAAAAGCTAACTACTGGCTAAGAAAGAAGGAAAAATTAACTTTTGACAGCAACAACGTTCCAACCACACAGGTTTTTCCCCATGTCATACCTTGTAACTACCTCTCTTGGCAATTCTCATCATGTATCCCAAAAGGAATAAATACCTCAGAGCGTCCTAAAGCAAAAAGTAGCACATGTGAGCCCCTCACACTCCTGGGAGGCCGGCACAGCGTGCACTGAGTCTGCAACAAATTCTGCTCACTGAGGGTCTGCAAACAAAGGTTCAACTGATGAATTGAACTGATTTTAAAGAGAGGTTTTCGAAGCACTGAAGCACAAAAAAGAACAAGCAGAAACAATTCTTAAAAAAAACCTGCAAGTTTCGTTTAGCATATATGCGACTGATTTCCACCCTGTGGCTTCTCACTTGGATTCGTCTGCAGGTTCAGGAAGATGACAATGCACACTCTGCCTTCCCTGAGCCCCCCACAGCAGCGGAGCGCTGCTCCGTGCGCTCAGATCATCAGGAACTGGATTACACGTGCCCGGATGGACCGGAACTGCTCTGCTGCAGATTCAGGAGACGATGGCAGAGAGGGGCTGGCCGAGGCGTCGTCCCAGTTCCGTTCCTGTGTGACGAGGAGCGGTTTGTTCCCAGCAGCTGCAACAATCCCCAGCTCGCTTCCGTGGTGAGTGCCGATGGCACACAAATGGCAGCCCGAGGAAATCGTGTTCTGGGCTCTAAGTGGTTGGGACGGGGTCCGATTTTTTGTTTTGTATCTGTATGATGATTAGTACGACAGGGCCCTGACCGATGACGCGGCAGCACAGAATTAAAAACTGCTCGATAGGATTACATCGACTTCTAGGAAAAGACAAAAGCCTAGCACCCTTCTGAAATCTACTTTTAATCCAAAGCACACGGATTGTCACCATGCTGCACCTTCCAGCTTTTCAAAGCAGCTTACTTCTGAAGACCAGGAAACACTGATTTCTACAGAAACAACGGGCAACCCCCAGGCTAATCTAAGCACTACTGTTTAATAGGGGACCTGCCAGCGTGCCAGTCCAGCCTACAGTGTGCTTTATTTCAGTCTAACATCCCCACAAAATTCTTCTCATGTCTCCCAACTCTGAAATCTTATTTTCCCCTAAAGCTTCTCATCATTAGCAATTTCCAAGTAACATGCTTTTTTTACAGCATTCAAAAATGTCATGCTGGACTGTGCTAGAGAGTAATCTGCAAATATAAGCTTAGCAAAGTTTGAACTGACTTGTCCAGAGAAAAAACCTGCAACTGAACACCTACACCTGCCTAAAAAGAGCTAACAAGCCCCTGGCAGCTGCCAGCATCAAAGCACAGTGGATGTTTCTAATACAGGGTAAGGATAACAATATCACCTTTTGTTCTCTCCAGCTTGTTTTCCCTGCAGTCATATTTTGCTTCTTATGATTTTTCTAGTCTCTGTATCTTCTTGGACAGCACCGAGCCTGAAGACAAGGATACGAGAGTCTTTCCCTGCCGTACAGAGAGAACCAGGAAAACAGTTAAAAAAAGAACAGGGTAGTTTGAAATTCATACTTGCAATGAGAAGCAGCGCCTAACCAACAGAACAAAAGTAAACAAAGCACGGTACCTCACTGGGGATAGAAGACTTACAAACTCTCCAGAATTTACAATTCTAGCGACCATCCCCTTTAGGACAGCAGCCAAGTGTCCTATGGGGTGCTGCTACACCAAAGAACGATGGGAGAGGCTCCAAAGAGTGAAAAGAACAATATTTTGCAAAGACAAAAAATCTTGCAAAATAACAAAAATGCAATAGATATAAACTACAGGGCAAGAGTAAAAGTGTTACCTTTGGGATCTGGAACCATCCAGGTGAGCAACTGATAACTGGATCCTCAACAGAGTTTGAACCCTTCAGGACACAAAAGGGTTTTCCCCAGAAATTTCACAGATTGAGTTTTGATAGAAGTCACGGGTGCTGCAAAGAAAAAAAACGTGAACCATAAACGCCTACAGTAGATTTTTTAAACAAGTGCTTGGATAAAAGAATCTTACGGAACGTGAAGTAGTAAAAAAGTGAAACCAATATCAGACCTGCCTATTTTCTCACCATTGTACAAGAAAATCCTAAAAGCAGTATAAATTCACTGCCTAAATCCGGTCATGGGATGTAACCAAGAACAATTTAGGCATTTGCTAATCTAGACAGAAACCTTTTCTGGATGCTAGTGTCAAATCACAAGTTTTGTCTTTCAGAAGCTCGAAAATGCTGGAAAACATTTTCCCTGGGGCTCGGGAGGGCAGGGGCGGAAAGGGGTGCGTTTGCACACCGCACCTGTGCCATCCGAAGCATACAGCCAGCCTGCTCCTTGCGCTGGGCATTCTCCTGGCCATCTCTGGGTTTACCGGTCAGCGCCGCTCCATCCGTTTTCATGGAACAAAGAGCCACGAGCACTAACGCGATATCGCAGCGCTCTCTGGTCGCAACGCCCAACACGCGGCGGAGCCGCCTCCGCCCGCAGCACCGGCAGCAGCCCGAGGGAGACGGCTGCAGCTCGGGGGCTGCTGCGCCTCCGCCAGCCCGAGGGTAGCCGCCCCACTGGGATCGCGGGAGCGCCCGGCGCCGCTCGCCCGGGGCGGCTCCTGCAGCTCCCGGCCCGCGGCAGCAAAGCACCGCCCCGCCCCCCGCCCCCGGCACCGCCGAGTGAGGCCGAGGAACCCCGCGGACGCTCCTTCCGCGCTGCTCGGCGCCGTGCGGGCGGCCGGACGGAGGCTTCGCCTGTCCAGCGTCGCCATCACGCGCGGGAGAGGCGCCGGGAGCTGCCCGCGCACAGCCCCGCCCGGCCCCCTGGCACGCCAGCCACTCATGTGCCGCGTCAGCCGTTGCGTCACGCGCCGCGCCGGCAGCAGGGCCTGCCGGGAGTTGTAGTCTCGGGCTGACAGCCACGGCTCCGTCCCCCGCCGCCGGGAGCTGCAGAACCTCCCGGGCATCAAACGGGACCTTCACCCCTGGGCGGGGGAGGACCTGAGGCACCACCGCTCCTCCCGAATGCCCTCTCTTTTTCCCTCCAACCCTTTTTTCTTTTTTCACTCTGTTTTTCACCCCTTCCCTTCCCTCTTGCTCTCCCGCTTCCTTTCCTTTCCTTTGCCTTTGCCTTTCCCTTTCTTGTATTTCTGATCTTGGTTTACCTTTCTAGCTTTAGAATAAAAAAGCAGCAGTAGAAACTTTCAGGCTACCTGGGAGTAAAAAAAAAAACTCCAAAACGAAAAGGATTTAAAGAAAACTATTTATTCCCTGGGAGCCTGAAATTTTCTACTGCTGCACGTGACATAGAGCTTTTATTCCTTCTTATAGAGAGTTGATATTTTCTACTTACTTTATACAGCGCCCCCTGCCGTCTGCCCCGGCGCACTGCAGGCACAGCGATCCCTGCCGTCTGCACAGGCGCACTGCAGGCAGAGCGCCTCCTGCCGTCTGCCTCGGAGCACTGCAGGCACAGCGATCCCTGCCGCCTGCACAGGCGCACTGCAGGCAGAGCGCTGCGGCGTCGTTCGGTTCTGTTTAACGAAACTCGGCTGAATTCGGCTTGGTTCGGCTCTTGGTCTAAACTCGTTTCAGTTCGGCTCTTCGGCCGAACTCGGCACGGTTCGGCTAAACTCGGTCATATTGGGCACATTGTCTAAATGCGGCCAGTGTCGGCTACACTCGGCTATCGGTTCCAGTCGGCTATCATGGTCTCTTGGTGTAAACTGGGCTATTTTGGGCCGCCCTGGGCTCTTCGGTTCAAGTCGGCTGTTTTTGGCCACCCTCGGCACTTCGGGTAAACTCGGCTATTTCCGGCTTCCCTCGGCCCTTCGGGTAAACTCGGCTGTTTCCGGCTTCCCTCGGCTCTTCGGGTAAACTCGGCTCTTTTCGGCCACACTCGGCTCTTCGGCTCTTCGGAACAATTCGGCCCGGCTCGGCTCCCTCAGGGCGGGAAGGAGGCCGTCAGAGGACCCCGGCACAGCGAGGCGTTTAACCCACATGCCTGGCACAAACCCGCCAAAATACGCCCGCCCGCAGCGCCACTGAGCCCACACCTTGTGTCGGGTACACATGAAACGCCACAGAAAAATCCGTCGGGGCCGTCATGACGTCGGTATTTCGTGCAGGCAGTCCACTTACACCCACCCCGGTCCTCCACTTCCCCGCCCTTTTCGCCGCCATGATGAGAAGGTCAATTAAAAGTCTGCGACACCCGCGACGCGCCACTCCCAAGGTGGCGCCCTCTCGGTGCAGGGCTGCAGTACCGCGCTCTGCCCACAAGGCGGCAGCACTGCCGCACGCCCCAGCCGGGGGCGCAGCGCGCCTCGGGGCTGCGGGCAGGGAAGGCGGCGAAAAAGAACAGGGGCGGCCCCCGCCGAAAACTGCTCTGAAATAAATGCCCCAAAACAACCGCGAAGAGGAAAAATAAACTTCTGCCTCTAATCTAATAGGATAAAAGACAAATAAAACACAACACAACACAACAAACCAACAATTTCTTTTAAAAAATATTTAAATATTTTTTAAAAAGTTTTTTCCTATTAATATTCACATTTCTATTTACAATGTACATTGATGTACACTATCCATTTATATGTTTCTTTTTATAAATACATTTCTATTCCATATTGCATATATCCCTAAAACTTAAATTTATTTGTGTATTTTTATACGTATTTTTACATGGTAAGTATATATTTCTGTTATGATTTTTACTTCTGTAACACTTGCATTATTTAAAATAAAACCTTTGCCTCCATCCACGTTAAAGCCAAAAAGAACCCCTTTCTTCTCAACTGTATTTAAATATTTTTTAAAATTCTAGTTTTCAGGTTCATATTCACATTTACATTTAAAATGTACACTTATGTATACTGTTATTTGTATTCTTCATTACATCTCTTCCTATTATTTGTATTTCTTTAGATTTTGTGTTTATATATATATTTAGATCTTGATTGTATATCTCAATATTTAGAAATATATGACAATAATATCTACATTCATACTATTTAAAATAAAAACCCTGTCTCTAAACACATTAAGAATAAATAAAACCCCAACCCTTTTTTTAAACAATATTTAAATAGACCTTATCCTTATATTCAATTTTTATATTCATATTTGTATTTATAATGTATATTAATGTCTATTGCTTACTTATACATTTATCTTTACCAATGTCAAGTTATAAACAAATTTATATTCTATATTACATCTGATGCGAGTAGTTATTTATGAATTTTTATATATTTTTATTCATATTTTTTATATTGATTAAATATTTCTGCCTCAAGGTTTTTACTTCTGGAACACTTATAATATTCAAAATAAAACCCCTGCCTCTACTTAAATAAAAGCCAAAACATTCCCTTTCTTTTAAGCTATATTTACATATTTTTATATTTATATTCCCATTTATAATTTATATTGCCGTATAATGTTATTTACATTCTACACTACAACTCTTCATATTACTTACATATATTTATATATAAATTTATATTCATATTTTAGCAATTTCTCCTTATATATTTATTACATATTTCTATCTTAAGATCCACATTTCGATATTACTTATATTATTTCAAATAAAACTCCTGCCTCTAACCAAATGAAAAGCAAGGACACCCCTTTATTTGAACCAGATTTAAAAATGTAGGAAGTAAATTTATTTTTCAAAATTAAAATGATATTCATATGGATATTTTAATTTATTTTATTCATAGATATTATATATATTAGAGAGAATACCTTCTAATATAATAAGAGATCTGTATTTTCTGTATTATAGATTTCTTTTCCTTATATTTATTTAAATTAAATATTTATAGAGATTTGTATTTGTATATATATTTGTATATCTGAATTGATATTTTATTTCTATCATTTATTTAAAAACCCCAGCCTATAACCTAATAAAACCCCCCCATTTATTTTAACTCCATTTAAATATTTTCATATTAACTATCTATATTTATATATCTTTGTGTATATATATATATATATAATAGACTATCATTTATCTATATGATGTTACAATTATATACCATGTATTACAGTTTTATGTATGTATCTGTTATCTATATTTATGTCTACCACTCTAATGTTATATTTATTTTTAAATGTATATTTATTTCTATTTTCATCTCTATATTAAACCATACATGTTCATTAACCCCACGCACCAGAACCACAACAATACCGTACCTTTGTCAGCACCGGCACGCAGCACATGCTCGTCCCATCGCAGCGCATCAAAACAAAACCCATTGCTATTACTAACGGAACAAACGTCCCACAACGTCATTGAACCCTAATAAAAACTCAAATAAACCTAACTGTCAATAAATTTTAAATCCCACTATAAAGTAGCCCAAAACCTCCGCACATTCTCATCATAAACTTCCTCCTAAACCAATATCTCAAAAACCCCAAAAAACTCAAATACACCTTGAAAATGACACAACTGCCAATAAAAACAAACACCCAGTAAAAACTAAATCAAACCAACTCATGAGACTCAAAACTGTACAACTGACCCTAAACATTACTAAAAAAAGTCCCCAAAGCTCTACCTTTATGCTAATGCACAAATAATAACCTATCATCTAGAAAAGTTATTTGAAAAAATTAAAAAAAATAATTAAAACCATGAAAATCAAAAACCTAAACTATTAAAATACTAAAAAATATCACTACCTAAATTAAAAAACGTATTGCCTATAAAAACCCACCATATAAATGCCCTTGTCCTAAAAAATAAAAAAAACTATCGAACCAGAAAGAAATCAGAACTTAGGAACACTAAAACCATAGTGTTTAAGAAGTCACACCACATCCCTTATCATACACCAACTACAAACAACAGGAAACAATACAATGAATTCTTAAAAACCACCTTAAAACCACTACATTGGAAAACATTTCAAAAATTAAAATCTGCATTTAACAAAAGCCATCTCATAAATTCACACCCAAAACTCCAGCAGCCCAGCTGGCCCTACCAAAGCTCTATGTTTATACATACAGCAAACAAAACCAAAATCCCAGTAATACGGATCAGAAATCTATGAAAGAATCCCATTGAAATTAATCCTGCCTCAAATACAAACCAACCCATCCAGAAAGTCAGCTTCACTCAAAAAACAATTTACACAGAGTTAATAATACCAAGAAATAAAACAACACACCATATACCACCAATGAATATAACAGTGAAGTAAAAAAAAACCCTACACCTTTTTCTTTTTATTTCTTAAACTAACTTCTTTTATTAGCTAGAACAAAAGATTTTGCCAGGACTGTAACAACAACAACAACCTCTTTTTCTTCTTCTCCTTCTGAAATGTCCCTTCTCACTCCCAAATTCCTTTCAACTCCTGAGTTTACATCCAAGCAAAAAGCAAAATTCGTGCACTCGTGCGTTCGCTGCTCCCGTCAGATTCTCTCTTCCCCTCCACATCTTCTCACACTTTCAGTCTTCACGCTGTCCCGCCGTGATGAGTCTGACAGAAGAATTGGCACAAGTTAACAGAGCATTTCCCTCCCTCCCTCCCTCTGCTTTCCTCAGCACATTTCAATCCATCCCAGGCCTGCAACGATGCACCCTCACCCCAAAGCTCACAGCAAGCGTGCAGCAGCTCAGGCTCACCTGGCTCCAGGGCTCTGTGCCTCGGATAGCCGAGGAAACTCCTGATGAGCCTCCGTTCCAATCAACTGGAATGCAAACTCACCTCCATCTCAGAGCCTCAGTGACCTCGGCCAGCCCCTTCCTCACTTCCCTGGGTCACAATGACTTCCAGGCACAAGGATGCCAAGCAGGTTTCTGTCTTTTCTCTTGAGTGCCAACAGGTCAAATATGTAGGCTTTGACATAACTAATTACCCTCTCTTTGAACTCTCCCAAGGACACTTTTAAAGAAAAGACACAAGATTGCTGCTACAGCCATGTGGGATCGGGAGGAAAGCAGCAAGGATCCCAGGCCAGCGGCGCGGCCGGGCAGCGTCACGTCCCTGCCGCCCTGTGACAGGGCACACGGCTGCAGGGCCCCAGAGCCTGCAGGCCCTGGAGCTGCCACACGGATGGACCTGGTTCCCTCCCCGGGTGCCCAGAGGGAAACCTGAGGGCAGGTATCCACCCCGAGGGTGCACCCAGAGCCCCGGGCACGGATGGAGTCACTGGCCGCTCTCTGGGGACGAGACCCTCCCTGCAGGTGACACTGCCTTGTCCTCTCCCTCCCTGTGGCACAGGCACCTCCAGGCTCTATGACCAGCCTCCTTCCGTCAGCATCCAGGTGCTGTGTCGGAGCCAGAGGGGTCGAGGCTTTCCAGAACCATAGCGTCCTTTAGGCTGCAAAAGCCTTCTAAGGCCATCGAGCCCAGCTGCTGCCCCAGCACTGCCAAGCCCCCACCCAAATCAGGTCCCTAAACACCACATCTTGCCATGCTTCAAATGTCTCCAGCAACGAGGACTGCCCTGGGCAGCCCGCTCCTACGCCTGACCACCCTTTCAGTGAACAAATTGGTCCTCAAAGCCAATCTGAGCCTTCCCTGCTGCAACTTGAGGCCATTTCCTTTTGTCACGGCACTTCTTACCGGGGAGATCTCGGCACTTCAACCTTACCTGCTCCTTCCCTAGGAGCTCTCTGGCTTGCCTGCATGAGAGGAGAAACACTCCCAGCACAGGAACGGCAGCTCAGCAGGTCCCACACCGAGGCAGGGGAGCAGCTGTCCTCACCACAGCTCCCGTGTCAGCTCTCACAGATCGGCTCTGCTCTGCCTCCCGGGGGCAGATCTCTGCTCAGCGCTTCAGAATTGCCTGTTTGGAGGAGGGGGAAAAAACAGGTTAGCCAAGATTTTTATCCAGACTTATCTGATGTCTTTGCCTGCTTTGCCTCTTCCTGACTTCCTCCTGCTAAGAAAACAGCTGCCTTTGGACTTCTAGGGGCAACTGCCACATAATGCTTGAAAAGGAACTACAGAAAAGTGCCTCATTTTTCAAGACTCAGCCAAGAAGACAGACAACTGCACCTTCTCCATCCCCACTGCCTGCAGAGCTGCCAGGCACCAGGCCAGCTCTGCTCCTGCTTCCGGTTGTTCCCAACTCTGCTGCAAGAACTGAAGGCTGCTTTGGCGTTCCATTGCTCCGCTTCTCCCCAGAAAAGATCTTCCAGTGCCGTTCTCCCTCCATAGGAAGGGCCCTTCTGTCTCACACGCTCGGTGACACGAGGCTGCGCCAAGCTGCAGCAGCCTCTGCTCCAGCTGGGAAGGGCTTTCTTCCTCCTCTGGCACCTGGCTGGCACAGGTTGCTCACACATGCTGGGGCTGCCCCATCCCTGGAAGTGTTCCAAGGCCCATTGGTGCTCTGGGATCAGGCTCAGAGCAACCTGGTCCATGGAACCGTGTCCCTGCCCACGGCAGCAGGCTTGGAACGAGGTGATCTTTAGAGCCCCTTCCAACCTGAATTATTCCATGATTCTATGAACTCAAAAAACTCGGGGAAGAAATCTGTAAAGTCACTAAATACATAAAAGCATATCCCCATCAGCATAATTTTAAATGAAAAGTATATCTACAAACAGGGAGAAATATTCTATGTATTTGCTCTTGCTACCTTTTTGGCGTAATTTCAGCTATCACTTCCAGTTTTAAAATATTCTCTTTTGAAATAATAAGCAGTGTTCAAATTTTAGCATTTATACACTATTGCAGCAGCAAAAATTGCTGACAATCAGGCCGTGTCATTCTTTATGGAGCAGAGCCATTGTGACAGCATTTCTGGGACAGAAATTTTACAGGACGTCACTCCACAGAGAGCACCAAAATCCATATCAGTTGGCAGTTCAGCTCCTCCACATCAGAAAGCTAAACTAGGACAAGACAGCCTCGGGATTCACGAATGGCAAGGCAATAAGAGACACGCCTTAATAATATCATTACAATTTCCACAGATCTGCCACCTGATCTGTGACAGCACAGCACCCTGGCCCAGAGGAAGGTGAGCCTGCCCAGGACAGGGGTGGAACTAGGTTGTTTTCAAGATCTCTTCCACCTCAAACCATTCTGCGGTGTGATGACACAGGAGAGTTGTAAGGGAGAAGAAGGATGAATTCCTTTGGAAGGATCATTGTTTGCCTCTCTAGTAGCAGGCTTTGCTGGCAGGATTGTTTTGCTCTTGCACTGACCTTGGCTGAAGGTGCTTCACCCTGCAGAGAGCGGTGACAGCCTGCTGCACACGCTGTTCTTGGGCAGAGCGCACGGAGCCAGAGGGCAAAGAGCCCCCAGCAGGTCCGTGACAGGAGCGGATGCTCCTCCCCACCTTTGGAAATATCCATTAGGGATTTTTCCAGCAGATGGCAACAGCAGACCGGTGTGGACTGCAAGGGCAGACTCTGCGGGCTGCCTGAAACCTGGCTGGGCTCCACCCAAAGCACCTCTCGGGTCTACTCCTCCCGCTCCTGGCATTGAGCCTGGCTGGCAGCCCAGGGCATGGTTACTGGAATACAGAATAAATCAGTGCTGCAGGAAACTGCACAACAAGCTCTGCGGCTCTTGCTGTGTGTGCAGGCCTTAAAACACACCTGGTGCATTTGGAACAGATGAAAATTATGGCTCCCCCTGAATAAACATGATTTCTCTCCTAGATATCATTTTGAAAAATAATACTTCAAGGGGTGATCAGAATGGGAGCACAGACAAACACCAAGAATAAAAACTACAGCGTTTGATGCTTTATCAAAAGGTGTGCCTGCCCTACCGTGTCGGGAAGCTGGACTGCTGGACCCAACTTTGCAGCACATTCTTGTCATTGCTTCTGAACCACCTTCACCAGCTGCTCTCGTGGCATTCGGCGTGCCATTTGCAAATTACAACACGAGCGAACCTGGAAGACAAAACACAAGATAAATTTACAGCTGGACAGTGAAATAAACAGAAAGGGCCAGGAGACTTCTTCTCCTTTTTAATGCCTTTATTAAAAGTGAACAGCTCAGGATTGGGTGGCTCAACGGGTCTGCAGTCTCCGTCGTCTTCCCGGGCGACTCAGAGGAGGAAGATATGCACAGCTCTGTCCACTAGGGGCAGAGCTGGGGATCACGTCCTCGTGGGAGCCTTTAGGGCCTGCTGATCCCGTCAGATGGTGCCCCACCCACTCAGTCGGCCTGGTCTCACCGCCGGGGTCGTCTCTCTTGGTCAGGGCGAGAGGGTCCGAAGGTGTTCTGCATCTCTGCAAGCTCAGCATTCGGCTCCTCACGTCTAGACATCACTCTGGTCTCTCAATTCTTAGGTGGCTCGTTTTTTTTGGGGTTTTCTCCGTACAGCGGGGGACCCATGCTGCATTGTGGTCTTGGAGTCACTTTGCATAGCCCCCCCGCACCTTCTCAGGTCTCTTCTACTGTTCGGGAAGGTTCCCACCCTTCTGGGAAAGGTACAACTTAGCCTCGGGCGAGGCTCTGCTGATACAAAAGGAGCGATTAGCCACAACGACTCGTGATTACAATAACAAAACACGAAGAACTTCAGCAGCTACCCGTGGTCTGGCTGCTTTTTGTAACTTTTTCTCACAAAAAATTTGCTGTTACCTTACATAATTATTGTGTGTTTAGGGAAAGCCATCTAATAAGTTCACACTCAAAACTCCAGCAGCCCAGCTGGCCCTACCAAATCTGTATGTTTATACATACAGTAAACAAAACCAAAATCCCAGTAATAGCTATCACAAGTCTATGAAAGAAACCTATTGAAATCAATCCTACCTCAAATACAAACCAACCCATCCAGAAAGTCAGCTTCACTCAAAAAACAATTTACACAGAGTTAATAACACCAAGAAATAAAACAACACACCATATACTACCAATGAATATAATAGTGAAGAAAAAAAAAAAACACTTTTTTTTTTTTAATTTAAACTAACTTCTTTTATTAGCTAGAACAAAAAATTTTGCCAGGACTGTAACAACAACTTCTTCTTCTGAAATGTCCCTTCTCATTCCCAAATTCCTTACAACTTCTGAGTTTACATCCAAGCAACAAGCAAAATTCGTGCACTCGTGCGTTGGCTGCTCCTGTCAGATTCTCTGTTTCCCTCCACATCTTCTTACACTTTCGGTCTTCACGCTGTCCTGCCGTGATGGCTTTGACGGAAGAATTGGTAAATGTTAAGAGAGGATTTCCCTGCCTCCCTCCCCAGAGCTGGTTTCCTTAGTGCATTTCACTCAATCCCAAACCGGCAATGATGCACGCTCACCTCAAGCGTGCAAGGCTCACAGCTGCTCGGCTAAATTCGGCTGTAAACGGCTAAACTCGGCTATTGTCGGCTGCGTTCGGCTGGACTCGCCTCTTCGGCGCGGCTCGGCTCGCTTCGGCCAAACTCGGAGCCGCTCAGTGCGCTCGGTGCGGCTTGGCTCGTTTCGGCCGAACTCGGAGCCGCTCCGTGCGCTCGGTGCGGCTCGGCTCATTTCGGCCGAACTCGGAGCCGCTCAGCGCGCTCGGTGCGGCTCGGCTCGTTTCGGCCGAACTCGGAGCCGCTCTGTACGTTCGGCGCCACTCGGCTCGCTTCGGCCGAACTCTGAGCCTCTCCGTGCGCTCGGCTCGCTTCGGCCGAACTCGGAGCCGCTCTCTGTGCCTTCGGCGCGGCTCGGCTTCATTCGGCCGAACTCGGAGCCTCTCCGTGCGTTCGGCTCGCTTCGGCCGAACTCGGAGCCGCTCAATGCGCTCGACGCGGCTCGGGGCTCCCTGAGGGCGGGCAAGCGGCGGCACCTCACGTTAAACTCGCCCGGCTCGGGGCTCTCCTGCTGCCGCGTCCCGCGGGTGGCCCGGCCATCGCACCGACACGACCGGGAGCGCGGGGTGGCACAGGAGCTCATTGGGCTGTGACCGCACTCGCGCTAATTAGCGCGCACGAGAGCAGTGGGCTCGGTTCGGCTGAGCTCGGCTCCGTTCAGGCAGCCTCGCAAGCCTGGCCTCGGTTCGCTCGAGCCCGTCAGGTTCGGCCGGTCTCGCCTTGGTTCGGCTGAGCTCGTTCCATTCGGCCGAAGGCGGCGTCGTTCAGTCGTGTTTTTACAAATATCTTTCTATATTGACTGTATATTTCTATATTTAGATTGCTATTTCTATATAAATCTTCCCTTTCCTTTCCTTTCCTCACTTCAACAAGGGCAAAGAAATGCGTTCTTCCCTTCAGTTTCGTCCCCTACGAGAGCAGAAAAGAAGGGGCGCTCCTTAAATGAAAGTCTTCGACTGATGGGAAAGGGCGATTTCGACCTCCATTCAAACCCTTGAAAAGGAGGGACACCAGGGCTGCCCCCTCCATTTAAACCCGAGGGTGATGAAAATGGGGTGGGCTGCCTTCAAATCAAACCCATAACACCACAAGAATACTTTTCCCATTCCCCTTAAAATAGAACGCAGGGATTCCCTGTCACCCCCGGAATACCCCTAACAGCCTGGAAAAGGCAGCTTTTCCTGCAATCATCACCCTTAAAACCCCAAGTGAAGAGGGATCCCCTCAGTTCAAACGCAGACAATAAAAGAAGAGTAGCTGCTTCCTTCTCCTTAATCCCTTTTGTCCTCATAAGCTCCATTTTTGTTCCTAGGGAACCGGGGAGGGACTGGCGAGATGAAATTGCAAAGGGGAAGGAGAAAATTCCCCGCTCCAAACCCACACGGGCTCACCTGTTCGGCTGCTGCTCCCCGGCACCAAGATTCGTCCCTCGGCGCCTCCTTTAAGTGATGCTCCACGTATCCAAGCGCGGATCCAGGCGTTCCCCCCGACCCTGTGAGAAGCTCCTGCAGTCCTTCCATGAGACAGCGCCGGGAGCGCCCCATAAACCCCTCCACTCAGCGGCTCAGTTGCATAAATCTGTTTTCTTTATGAACAACAACGTGAGCAGCTGGGCCTGAGCATGCGACTTTATGGTCAGCAGGAACTTTGCCAATGACCTTTGTGATCCCAGGAGGAATAAAACCAATGTATACATGAATTCCCCTGCTTTTCACTCTTCACCTCTTGTATCACCTTAAATGCTGTACAAATCAGAAACGTTGATTCCCCTCAATGCCTAGGTCAGCATCTGTTATGATTTAATTAAAAGCTTGCTCTCTGAGGGGGTTTCTCTCTGTGATGATACCCTTCCACTCTGTTGTTTCTCTTCTCATTTCTTAAACTGAATGAAGCAGTAAGCTTCAGGCTTTTAAAAATAAAATAATACAATTTTCTATTAATTTCATCATTATTAAATCAGATTTAATTTTCTACATATGTTGATTTATCTCAGATGGTCCAAATCCTTGCTGAGGAGTGAGGTTTCCTCCTCTGACTCACCTGCTTCTGAAACCTACACACAGCTTAGTCACATTTAAGGGTAATTAAAAATATTCCAGTCTCATTCTGCAGCGCTGAGCAGTTTGTGAAACGTGAAAACTTTCCAATTTGCACTATTTTATCTCTCAACTCAATTGCTCTCTTTAGTTTAAAATATGTTTGACCCTTTTACTGATATCAAATCATCATATCAAAGCATCAAATTCAAAAGCCGGATGAGGCTGTGAATAAGCTGCTCTGCTTTGCTTTTCATGTGCCCACAGCCAAATTCCTTCGAAGGTCCCACTTCCACAGTCAGGCTTAGCCTCTGCCCTCATTTATGCCATCAAACTCAGCTGAGCCAAATTCAACACAAAATCTTTATTTTATCCCTTTTGAAAAAGCAAGTGTGAGAGAATTAGAGGACTGCTTAAGTTATAAGATTTCTCATCAAGACAAGCTGCATCATAAAGTTTTATAGTCAAAGCACAAATCAAACTACCAAAATATCTCATACTCCTTCTAGTTGTCACCTGAAGCAAACGGCTACCATGATTTTCACATTTTAAAAGATAATAAAAAGATATTTTAAACTGAAATATAATGGAAAACCCACAACATCTCTCTACCCCATAGTCAAATGTTTTAATTAAGGTTGTAGAACAAATTCTAAAAGGACAGCTTTGTAAAAAAAAGAATTGTTTTCTTTCTCAAAGAACTTCTATGAAATGGTGTTGAACCAGATAGCAATTTATAGGGTTTGTTGGTTCTTTTACTACAAGTGTTACTTTTTCTCTGTCACTAAATAAAATAAATTGATGGAAGTGTACTATCTGGTATGTTTGAAAGACTATGCTTTCTTAATAAATACTTTCCTGCAATCCAGAAAAAACCCCAAAAGGTTCTAAAAGAAATTAATTCTTTTGTCATGTCATGGTCTGGAGTTTTGTTAGTAGTTTGTACAGAATATAGCTTTGGTATAAAGCATATTAATTGTGTGTGTCTGTGTGTAACTACATACATGTTATAATGTGCATAAACCTACCCACTTTATAATATACAGCAGTGTGTCTGTATGTGTAATGCACATGGAGTAGTGTGGATAGAAAAACATGTAAACCACTGCTGGGTTTTGAAGTATTGGGAATTGACTCTGTTCCTTACAGGAAAAAAGTCACAGATAAAATTCTATAATATGCCGAGACATGTGGAGCTACATAAAAACTGAAATACTTTTTGCATTATGACTCCTATTCCTTTGAATGTTCCCAAACGTGAAGTCCTTGGGACACAGAAAGCCCTCATGACACACCTAGAATATGTCAAAAAGGGAATTATAAAAATGAAATAACTGCTCAGAGTATAGTGAGCAGTCCACTACTATTTTGAGGATGCTGAAGTCACTGGACAGTGTGAAAGAGCTACTCTGAATAACCTTAACCCACTTAATCTAACAAAAAATTTTCTAATTACCATCAATGTAGCTCTCTGACTCTTGCAGAGCCTAAGTTTAAACATGAAGCTTCACAGACTGGTAGTCTCTGTTAGAGAATTTTTCAAGCTGACATTTGAAACTTTAGATCTAGTCCAAATTTCCAAACAAAATTTGTTTTGTCAAACATACATTTAATGCTGCTGTTTTTTTGTCAAAAATATTTTGGGGGGAAAAATGGTCTTCTGGGTTGTTTTTTAAAACTTATTTACAATATTTCAATGTATGAAACCACACTATACAACTGAACTTTAAATGCCTTGCAGGGAAACTGAAAGCACACATATATGACAACCATCCATCTCTGGAATTTATTAAAATGAAATCAAGATTAGTATTTTGTCATTGTATTTAATTCAAAGCATGTTTTGGTTGCTCAAATCGTTAATGTGATGTAGAGAATCTGTTCTGATCTATTTCAATGAGTCTTCCACTGGATCTCATATACTGTGGAATTATGAGGTGTTTTAATTGCTCAAACATAAAAAACCCTGAAAGGGTTTCATTTTCTTCACTTGAAGGTTTCATTTTCTGCCATAGAGAATTCAAAGTATAGCCTAATTTTAGTTGTTCTGTGACTGAATAGAAATTGTTGTTTTGTACTTCATACATTCTACGCTTCATAAGTACAACCCTTGGCAGTATTACAAATTAATGGGCTTGTTCTCACTGGTATTTATAAGATAAGAACAGAACTTCTTTGCACTGCATTTATATTCTATGGAGACTGCTTAAAAGTTTTTAAATAACAAAAATAAGAACATTTCTTTTCCTAGTATTCATCAAATTCCTCTGTGTCTCTAACAAATTATTTTCACTCATGATGTTTAAAAAAAACCCTCCCAACACAAAAATCCCCATATCAACATGCAAGCAGGAGGGCCCTGAATTGGCTCTCAGTATCCCAGAATTGGTAGTCTCTCTTGTGATAATGGTATTCATTTACCTGCCTGCAGCTGCATATCTAGGCATCAGTAGTCCAAAAGAGTGAGTTGTAAATGACATTGATCGTGCATTTCCTCTAAATTGAAGCACGCAGTGAGTCACAGCCTCCCATGCCTAGGAAAATGGCGAGAAACATGCATTAGTGGAAAAGGTTCTTTTGTGAGTCAGTAATTGCTGCTCTGAGTCATTGCCAAATGCTGCTGCAGACATCGGCAAGCCCATCTCTTTGGGTCAGCTATCAGCTCAGAGGAGAAGCAGTGACTCCACCTGAGGGGCAGCTAAATTCTAAATCTAAAGTTTGCATGGACTACATGAGATCACTCCAAGGAAAAGCATTTCTGACTCTGCAGATCCCACTTCTAACAAAGGCTGTGCTGATTCTGTCCCGCCTTTCAGCACTCCAGAAATAATTTCACTGTTCTCAATGAATGACAAAAACCCTCATGGAAACCAGATGCCTCGGATCAGGATCATCTGAAATGTCTGTAGGCCATTTTTAGCCTCTGCAACTTTCCAAGATAAAGAAAGTAGGATTGTGGCTCACACAGCCTCAGACACTCTATCCTGCTTACACTGGTATTTTGTGCCTCTGAGAATCTGGAGCTCCATCTCTTTTGATGGCCTTTAAAAATAAAATATTGATTTTATCTCATGAGGAAGATAATGGATATCATTATTTATGTCCTCTAGGGATCTAGCACAACATTTTTGCCTAAAAAGTTCACTTAGTTCTGACATGTTTGAAAACACTGTCAATCTAAATTAGCTCTAATTTTCCTGGTTCTTTCACTGTTTAATACATTTTCCCATGAAGCTATTCTTTTGGGGCATGGATTTTTTTTCCCTTCTTTCTTCTATTGAGTCCCTGCCAATAGAAAAATATCTCTTCCATTTGGTGAGAACCTCAGGAGCCTATAGGCAGTACAAGGGTCACAAGCTTATGCAAAAATTTTATTTTTAAGAAAATATTTCCCCTGGAGTTGTCTTCTAAAAATTAGTACATATCAAATATTGCAGAGGAAAATAGGGAACATGTCTTGAATAACACCAGTTTCTTCTCATTTGTGTTTTACCCTTAAATGTAATGCCCTCTGACACTATTGGCTTTGAACTGTATTTCTGTAGTATACAGAAATGGTAGAAAAGTTATTTTGTGATGAAAGTTTAAGCTGCCTTGTGAAAAAAGACTATTTTCATGAAATTGAGGGGGGTCTTTAAAGGTGAAGGTTAGAAGGATACTGTGTTATGTTCCAGAATAATCAATAACCTTAATTCTTACCATTTTAGCGCAGATCTTGAGAATCTTACACTGTCCTCCCCATTCCCTCTTCTCAAAATTTCTCCTTCATGTGAGCTTCAGAGTCCTGCTGTGCTTTATCTTCTACATTATGCATTTTCCCCACAAAATTCTGTCCCAGCATTTACTTCAAATGTATAAGCTTATTTTCAGAACATAATAAAGTATAAAAAATAACATCCTGACAGTCACGTGCTGTCAGCCAATTCGAGGAAAAACTTTACCTCCAATATACGGCTAAAAGCCCACTACCATTTTCCTACAATTTGTGGCAAGTCTCCTCTCTTTTGGATGGTCTCAACTCCTGACCTTCTGTCTCCCCCATGAAAATTCAAACTGAAACAGTCGTTGTCATTAGTCATTGTCACTTTCTGATGTGAAAGGGCCCATGGAGGAGTGAAGCATTCCATGGTGACCTAATTAGAAAGCCAAGATGTCAGTTCTTGTAAAAGAAATTCCTGTAGTTCCCACTTCACATGGAGTTAATGTTTTGCAGGGGAAAAGGTGCACACACCGTCCAGAACGGGGACCAGTTCCTGAGGTGAATTATTATTATTATTCACCTTTGCTTGCCTTCGCTGAAAATCCTTGCTTGATGGCCGCTGGCACCTACACAGAGGAAGAATGTAGGGCAAGACCTAATTCAGCCACCCCTTTTCAGATCAGGAGTGCTTGAGGCCGTTGGGAAGAGCAGACCTCTGTCGACAGCTACAGAAAATGGAACAGAATCTTTAGTGCCCCTTTTTCTGGGCAGGCTATTCTCTTCCAATGAGGTGATCTGTGTGACAAGTCTCTTCCAGTTGTCAGCTCCTCATGTGTCAGAGGCACTACCACACTTGCATTGGTGTAGGATTTGGGCTGCTCTCTTTGAGCTGATGCTTTTCAGGAACAGGTGTTTATTTTTGGAATATTCACTAGACTCGGTGAAAATCCAAAACTGTCACTGCCTTCAACATCTGCACTGAAATGCTGCTTTCCTCTGTAGCCTAGTTTCTACATGAAAATGTCTGATGAGACTGAAAACACTCAAATCCTCAAAACACATACTAAAACCTGAAACGCATATCACAAATTGAAAGGAGAATGGGTTTTTGTTGTTATCCTTTTACTGATTGCCAAACTCCATAGTTAACCTAATTTAGACAATTCTTGTCTTACTCTGAAGGCCACCAGAAGAAATTTTTGAGCACTAGTCAGTCGTGACTTCTCCTGAAAATCTGTGGTGAAGTAATGCTGGGAAAAGAGGCTACCCATAAAATAAAAATACTTTATCGACTCTTTTAGGTAAAGAAAGATGGATTTTTATGCCATGGAATTCTTTCTAAAATCAGTGGCTGTTTGAGAAACACAAAGATTTTATTGTGTTTCAATATGAAGAGTCCCAAGGCTCCACTTGAGAAAGGAGGACACTTCTTTTCTGAATGTTGCTCCGCTTTGGGTCCCTATTAATCAGTAAGGAGAAATGCAGCACTTTTCACATATGTTTCATTAAAAATTGTTACCAAGATTTCTGGAGGGATGCTTTTTATCTCTGTCACATCAGTAGCTTTTGCTGCCCATGTGCTGTATTGATCTTCTCCTGAGAATTGTTATGGTATGTTTGATATGACATTTCACTGCACAGATTTTGAGGATAATAAATATTTGTTTTGTTGGGTAACCAAGGTTGAACAGCTTGATGGTCATACTAGGATTGAGAGATAATCTGATTTAATGTGCTGAGTGATAATTTTCTACATATTACCTAACATTTTGTCACTCATGTTCTTTGATAAAAAGAAAATATAGTATTTTTGAGACAGTGAAAATTACATTTTCTGTATCAGTTTAGTGTGTTTTGTGAAACTAGAAGGATTCAAAAGTTATCAGTCTACTAAGCAATAGTAATCAATTAATTTAATCCAGAAAGATAACTGGTTGCATTCAAAGAGCAGTTAACAAAATGAAAACATCTTAAATAAGGATTTGAATCGCCAAAATTGCCATTATAGAGTTGGCTGCGGAAAAAGGGGTGAATGAGTAAAATAAGTATGTATAAAATATAATAGAGCCACAAGGTAAATTTGAAAAGTGGATTGAAAAGACTAGTGAAACACAGTCGGTGAATAAGACAAAGATTTTATATGAACCTGTTTCTTTTTACTTTGGTTTTGCACATAAACCCCACAGCTGATTAGTTTTCATTTGGTGATCAAAAGCAGACCTTGTATGACTTTCACAGTGATTTTGTCCTCTCAGTTGCAGACATGGTACTAAGTGATGTTTTTAGCTTTCATAAGGGAATTTGCCTTGATAGATCCAAGCCTTTTTAGTGTAACCCATTTTCTTTTCAAGCCTGACAACCTTTGAGACATGACAGAACATTTTCCATTAAAAAACCCAAAACAATACAAAAAGAAACAAACAAACAAAAAAACCAAACAAAACCCAGAACTCATTCCTTTTTTGGAAGATGGATTTTTATGTTTACTGTACTTCAGGAGCACAAGGTGGATATCACACCAAGAACTGGCTTTGTTAACTTCACGAGAAAGTTCCAGTGGTGCACTGCCAGGGCAAACTGCACAGGAGAGCTTTTTCTCCAAATTAAATAAAACTGGAGGACAATGTCAGGCCACCAGGGCTGACCCCTTCACCTGCCAGAGTTACGCAGCGCAGAAATGATCAGTGATCTCCAGCCAAAGCAAGCATGTCAGCTCTTTAAAAGAAGGCCTGCCAGTGCTGTTGATAGACCAGGAAAGATGAAACCTGAAAGCCATGGAATACCAGGAGTTCATTTGAGACATGCCAGGATAATCTCGGAAAGGCTACTGCATAAAAACCAAGAGGAAATCAGTAGCTCCCTGGATATTCCAAAGATATTTAGATATTTCTCTGTCGTATTTATTCCTCAGTGTCTGCTCCAGTGTCTTTCACAGAGCAAATTCTCACTGCTGAACACAGCTTGTGCCATGGCATTAACCCTGCTGCCCCAAACCCGTGGAAGATTAATGCCTTTAACGCTACAGTTTTTCCTGCCATTTCAGTAAAATTAGCCAACAGTTTCTGAGATTATTGGAGGGAAAAAACCAGACATGATTATATGAACCTTGCTCTCCTAGGAAAGCGGATTAAAACATTTTTAAAGGTGCCTGACACTCTGACCTGCAGAAAAAAATTATAGCCCAGGCATCCAATATCACCGTGAACATATTAGTAAGGCATGAAAAGCAGTGGAGAGGAGCCTCTGTCCCACCTCCCACCTTGCTTGGGATTCACTGTGTGATCCACAACTCTAAGAAATCTTGAGTGTTTCAGAGAAGGAAAATTATAAATAAAAATGCCAGAAACCAAGTTAGTATGAGAGGAAGGATTGTCTCAGGCATCTGACTGAAGTCCTGATACATGACAATTAATTGTAGCCATTATTTCAATGTGGAGACATCACTCTGCAGCCCCAAGATACTGATAGGCTCTTCTGAGATCAAACCCCCACCATTCTCTCTTGTCCTATTGTAAAATATCTCATATCTTCATAATTAAAGACATCTACCTATATTAAAACTCTCTACAGCCTTATTGACTTATCTATTGAAAAATAATACAAACGGAATTCTATAAATCCACATGGTTTGTTTTCTGCCTAATCTGTGTAGCCCTTTGTTTAAATTCCCTACTTTCTATTAAGTTCCATTTCACACAGAAACCAGAACTCAGCAGTGTTTGTCTCTAAAAATTCCATATGTGTTCATTCCAGGATGGCAACCAATGTTTTTCCCAGAGCATTGATGTGATTACCTACAATTTATTAAAAAAAAAAAAAATCACCAAAATGCACAGCCTAAACCAGACCAAATATTTCCACACACCCTTTTGCATAGTTTAGCACTGCAGTTTTATAATCTGGTTTAAGTAATTCACGTGAGACATTCTTGTTCAGACAAGCCCTTCTCAGGACCGTGATTTCAGAACAATATAAGTGAAACAAATAACAAACTGAAGCAAGATTTAAACCTGCACAAAGGATGTCTGCTAGCACCAATCCATTTCTCACCACCAGCAGGTTCCCCTCCAAGGCAGCACACCTGATTTTCAGTTATGGAATTCTATAATCTTTACAGCACCCACCAGATTCAAATCCCACTGGAGAGCCTGAACTTTATTCTGCCATGTGTTGTACTGAAATCAATCTGTTTCCAGGACACACACTTTCAAGAAGAAAATGTATGGAAATGAAATTGAACGAATTAAATACATGTTGAATACTTTTGCATTCAACAAAGTATTTCTATATGAGAAAATTTTGTAATATTTTTAAACGTTCATTCCTCTGTTTGGAATCTATCCCAGCTACTTGCACACATTCACTGTGTCAGAATTTCTTGGCTGAGTCATTTCAAATTTCTATATATTTTCCTAGTTGCAGTCACTTGATCTTCTTGACACTTACAGTAAGTACAGCAATCCAGCTACGTGGATTTACTGTCCTAGTTGAATCTAGTTTTCTAAGAATTATCACAACCAATTAAATGTGTCTTCCCCTTAGTCTCAGGGGTTGTCCAGCTTTGGTAGCTGGAATGGAAGGCTAGAAAGAGAGGAGACTGCAAGCTGAGCTCCTTGCTGGTGGAGGGATTTCATGCAGTGAGGCCCAAGAATGTGGTAAAATACAGAGTTATGTATTTTGCTTTAGAAAATGAGGATGTACACATGCCAAATAAATAGAACAGCTCTGCTGTTACCAGTGAAAAGAATGTCTATGCAATCTGAGTTGAATATGTTGTAATAACGTAATAGAGATTTGTTAGTTCATCCAGTGCTGCATTCTCTAACTCACCCACATTCCTCTTTACCCACTTGGAAAATGCAAGTTCTAATGTCAGTGAAAATCCAATATCCTGTCTCATAAGATCATATCCCATCAAACTTTTCAGGTCTTAGTTGATTTTCCCCTTTGTGCAGTTATTTCCTATATCTTCTGTATAGTAGTAGTGATCTTATCCACAACACACAGCACTGCATTGTTAGTTCCATAACATTTCCCTCTTGATTTGGAGAGCATCTAGGGAAACCCTGAACACAGAAAATACCTTTATCTTCATTCTCACTTTTAATCCTACTCAGATCATGGTTCTGCACTGTCTCTGCACCTTCCCCCTCAGTAAAAAGAATAACTACTTAATAATAACATTTCTATATTTTTGCAATGTTAATACAAACTATAAAGACAGAAACTCGTGTAATTTGCATCACAAGAACAATTTTTGGAGTTAGTACATAACTTGCCTTTATTTTATGCTATCCACTACTACTTCCTAATTTTTACCTTTTTTATTTCCTGAATCCTTAATACCTTTTTTCAAAGATGTTATGTTTCCTATAGTCTAATAGCAAGGCTCCATTCCTGCAATTCATCAGCCTCCATCAGACACTCACGATTTGGGCTTCTGGTTTCCTCGCAGGAAGCAGTGATGAAGGAGTAAAACCTCTGAGGAGAAGGAGTAAAACCAAACCCTCGAGCAGGTGCATATAAGGCAGTGCTTCACCCATGTTTATCTAAGCAGCTTTTAAAAATTCACCTGTTGGGCTCTTGCTGTGTATCAGCTTTGACAGAGCAGGCTCTTTGGTTTCTCTGCAGTCTTGTACAATGTCTGAGGAACTTTCCCTGCCTCAGGAATGCCGTTCATCCATTATTTGTCATTTTTAAAATTGAGAAATATGTACTAGGCAATTGCTTCATTTAATTTAAAACCACAATGTTGACAAAGAAAATAAAAGAAAGAAAATAATTAGTCTTAAAAGTGTGAGGTTTTTCATTGAACACCTGTAACCACCACCCCTCCAAAAAAATAAACCTGAACATGAGATCAATCAGAACTTTATTTTATATTTAAGCCAGAGCAGTTGTAGTAGATTGAGAAATTAGTATAAGTGTTGGTTCAAGTCATGTGCAGAAAGTCGACAACAAGCCTAAACACGATTTTCTCCAGCAACATCCCCAGAGATACTCTCAAACAAATGCATTGATTAATCCTTTGTGAATTCTATATGAAAATTAACAGTGGCAGAAGCCTGAAAGAGTCCTATGTGCCACTGATTTTTCATCAAAACAAATGAAGGAATGTAGAAATAATTTCACCTGCTGCTGTGTTGTTGTTTCTCATCATAAAGGTCCAACAAGTAAAAAGAGGTTTCCTGTGAAACAATACAATGTGCAAAAAGGATAATCCACTGAGTGGACACTGCCAACAAAAGCAGTTTGCTGGAAGTAACCACAGCCTCAGGAAACCATAATTAACATAAACTGTCTAGACTTAAATACAGCCTGATCAACTCTGCATCTCCCCACAAATTTAATTTAGAGAAAATACTTGCTCGTTATATTTACTTCAGGTTATTAATTTATGCAGAGCAGCCAGCCAGGAAGTCTAAAGAGCTGCATTTCTCACAAGGAAAAATCCACCTTTTTTATTCTTTCCCCTTGAAGCTCTGTTTCCTTTTTGGTTTAGACAGGCTGGGTAGAGATGGAGGAAACTCCATGAGGAGTGTTATTTCAACCACAGAAATATCCAGAGCTGGAATTTAAACGGGATATTTTAATATCCACCATGTCTTTTCTGCTGGCATTGTCTGTGGGGTGGAAAAGCAATTATTGTTTTATAACTGGCATGGAAAGGCAGTGTTACTGGAGTGAAGGCCAGCTCTGACAGCACTTACTGTCAGCTCGACATGAGGCCACAGCCAGCCCTAGGACATCTGCACTCTGACACTCTCAGAGTCTCTAATTCCTGCCTGTACTCCTTAGAGCTCATGGAAGGTCTCAAGCTGCACTCAGGCACTGCATTTTCAGCTCAGACTGAAAAGCTTATTATTTCAAGAGGATTAATTTGGTATTAGGACCACGATTACTCCTTGGATAGTTTTCCTTTTTAGTATGCTGAGTATATTTGTGGATTAACCTGATTCTTTATTATTATTGTTTGCTATGGGCAGCACTATTTAATTATTTTTATTAAGTCTCCACCTGAAAACCTCAGAGAATACTGCAATAAAGAAATGACACAATAATAGTAAATCCATATACAGTTGGGAGTACATGATACAAGTTTGGTTTATGTCAGAACAATTAGTAAGAACAATTCAATTCTGAGCTTCTTTCATAGTAGTTTCAGGAAAACTATTAAAAATGGAGTTAAATTATAAAGACAATTACCACACTTTGTGTATTTCACTTCGTACAAGTTACAGTTGGCATCTCACAGCCCAATCCTGGTTTACACAGTTTGGTGCTCTTTGATGGAGACACTCTCAAATTTATCCTGAAATCATCCTTTCCTGCACGGAAAAGTCATCACCTCACTCTGATGAAAGGACTCCTGAATTTGGTGTACTTATGTCACACCAATTCTCTGTAGTTTTTTAATCTTTTTTTACCTTTCAAAAAATTTTAAGGGAATGGGCAGGGAAAATTCAGCAGTATTAGTTATTTGGGTTATTTATGCTCTTTCTGGGAATTTTTACATCTAGTCAGTCTCTTCACTGTGGAAATCCACCCTGTAAGTGCTTTAAAAAGAAGTGGAAAGCTCTGTGATACCAAAGAAAGTGCCTGTCAAACAATTACCAATTAGTTTGGCTTGTGGCTAGACAGAAAGTCATACACAGGCAGGGTGGTGGTCTTTGCCATGGACTCATTACCATGGTTATATAAAAAAACCCCAAATTCCTTCAATTCCCAACTCACAGATTAGGGAAGCGGTTTTGAGAGGTTAAATCTAATATGTGTCACTTTCAAAACAAATGTTTTGAAAACAAAAACTTACAGAAGAATTGCAATATTTCCTTTTATCACAAAACGTCAAGGCAGACTGGAAAAGAAGATCATCCCAGTTTTGGATATTTTGACCAAACTTCAAACCTGGCCTCAAAATCCATTTTGTTTTAGTATCATTTCTGCAGGCATTTTGGTACAAGGGGTCTCTCTTCAGTGAGCTTAATTTTCATTTGGAATGCAAAGAAAGATCTTAATTTCTGAGCAGTGTCAGCAGGAGTTATCACAATACAAATTAAAGTGTCTGACTTATCTTAGGGGAAGAATGGCGGAATATTCCTCTGGAGTTCACACAATGGTTTATTGAATGCTGGCACATCTGAAACTCAGAACCAAAGAGTTTCCAGCTGGGCACTGCTCAGACCTAACTACAGAGAGAGGGATTTTTTACAATAGTTCCCTTATGTGGATTCCACAGACACTTGTATCAAACTTGATTGACCATCATGTAGCCAGTTATCCCATATATCTCCAGAGGTTTGGCTATGGCTTACATTAGCAGAATCTCTATGTCCACAGATTCTGTGATTTCTGAATTTGCTTATTTGACTCCTGAGAAATTACACCATACTCTCAATAAAAATCCTAGTTCCAGAAAAATAAATTAAAGGGAAAATTCTATATGGCAAATGAAAAGCCAGGATTTGCAGCTGATAAAAGACAGAAAATGCTGCCCTGAGGATTGGATGGGACTGCAAGCAGCCTGGTCTAGTAAAATAGATGTCCTTGCCCGTGGCACAGGGATTGGGAGAAGATGGTCTTTAAGGTCCCCTTCCAACCCAGAGCACTCTATGACTCAATGAAGCTGCAGCTGACACAGAACACAAAACACTGTGGGAAATCAAGTGGAGTAAAAGGTCCCAAAGACAGCACTGACATTACAAATTGTCAAAACGTGGCACCCTCACTGCACAAAAGCATTAGTTGCCCAAGTGAAAAACTTTCCCTGCTGGCAGGTGATTTCCTAAAGCACACATTAGCGTCTCATAAAGGCAGAGTCCTTTTCCAATCACCTTTCTTATCTTCTTCCCTCTTACTAGAATTCTGCTAAATCACTAAGGGTGTGGGGAGGCAGGAAGAAAACAGTCAAGAGAATGCACTTGTCATATATACCCTTACCTTTCCTTTTTACCTTTGGACAGCACTAATAAAAGAATGTTTGTCATTGCTGCAATAACAGCAGCACTGCAGAGCAGTATCCAATGGTTCTGCTTAGTCAGGTGGAATGTACTGACATTCTACAGACTGTCTGGACACAGGTCCCCACATAATCTTTGATAATGCTCTCCATTCCATACAGGCCACTAAGACTTGATTGTTAATGCATAGAATCTTCAAAGACAGTGTTTCTTAACTAAAAATATTTAACCATTTATCTTATTGTGTGGTTTGATCTCTGCTGGTCACTCTTCCCATCCTTACTCCCAAGGAAAGTCATTGAAAGGCATGATAAGTTCACTTTTCAGCTATTAAAGTAAAAGTTTAGATCTTGTTGCCTTTACCAAATTTGTATGCAGATTTTATTCAATAAGGTCACTTATACATTTGTCCACCAGAAGAAAATCTGAAACAAGAATTAAATAGAGCAGAGGATTCCCTGTATAGAAACTCCTACTTCATTGAAAACTGTTCTGCTTTTGCCTGTTTTTTTTTTTTTTTTTTTTTTTGTTTTACTGATTTGAAACAAAAGTGGCTTATAACGAGGATCTGTCACAGCCTTTAAAAAGGCTGTCTGTGTTAGTTAAAGCACTTTTTGAATCATGTCCAGCAATACAACCTGTGCAGGAATAAATGCTTGGGAGGGCTTGTTTGACAGTGAATGTGGCACCTGAGGCCAAGAGCGTATCAGCTATCACACTTTCAGCAGCATCAGGAAGCTGGTTCTGTCTGTGAGCATGCTGAGGCTTGCACTCACATTAACAACATAACTGGTGAGGGAAGTTTTGTTCCACCAACAACTCGCTGCTCTGACAAGCTGGTAGGCTCCTATTTCGTCCTGTCCTGGGATCTGATTTCTTTTCTCTGGCATGCACGGGTGCTAAAAATGCCTTGATTGCTTTGTGCCGTGCTAGGTTTACGCACTGACCTCCCTCAGTGCAGACCAACAGGGAGGGGGAATCAGGGGCATCCACAGAAGAAGTTGCACTTGCATTCTACAAGGAAACATTGCCATTTGCTGATTATAGGGCTTATGCACTGAGGAGTAATAAAAAAACCACATAAAGAATGCAGCAGGATCACATTTAAAACAAAATCCAACTTAAATTGTTTATTCAGAAAAGCTGTCAGGAAATAAAACATTTAGCAGTGTGCACCATTAGCAGATACCTTTTCAGCAGCTCCAGCTGACAGCAGCTATAGAACACCAGGGGTATTTTTGTTGCCATTGTTTACTCCCTTTAGGGAGCCAGTAAGCTCAGAATACACCCTGGCCCAGTCTTTCTCCACTTATCCCCCAGAAAACCAGAGTTTGCAATATATTTTTTTAGCTTTGGGCATCTGTGTAGCAACATGGAATATGACCTCCAGTGATACATTTTCCCCTCCAACATCTTGCCCAGGCCATTCTGCTGTAGCTCATTTGTTTCCTGAGAGATTCGCTGTCCACAGCATTCCAGGAAAATTCAGGCAGATGATATCAGGAAAATCTTTCCAAGATTAAACACTGGAAGTCACAGGGAAAATCTGACTGGATTTTTGGGGGGCAGAGGAAGGATGCATTGTTTTCCCTTCTGTCTGACATCTCAATGGTGTGCCAGCAGGTTAAATATCACTCAGGAGTGAAAGGAGGGAGATGGGCTCTGTAAGCCCCCAGTTTTCTATGGTTCAGTATGCTCCCTCACCAAAATGAGAAGTTATTTAAGGATAATTCACAGCTGCTTAAGAAGAATAAAAATTGGTTCTATCTGCAAAACTCAGATCCACGATTCACATACTAGCAAGAGCTAGAGGTAACATGGACAAAGATTCAGAAATCTTTTCCAGGATCCTGCCCTAAGAAAACTTTGTTGGTATATAATATGAACTCCTACAAATACTGGTGTCAGTTCAGTGAAAAACCTGAAAGTTGCAGGTAGTGGATGTGTATTTATGGCTCAGAACCAAGTAGGCAGAGAAATCAAACTATTCCCAGTGCTCCTAGATATAAACAATGAATGAGCTGTACTAATTAGCTTTCACTTACAAGTGCAAAGCAGGTTAATTAAAAATAAACTTTACTACATTACAGCACTGAAGACATCCCTTACCCTAATTCAAGTACAGATGAATGGATACAGCAAATTGGATCTATATGTGTTCACTGGGTTAATTAAAAGTCACGCACGCATCTGCAGAACCAGACAGAATTTTTTATTTCTACAACGGCTGCTGGCAACTTGGGATTAAGAAAAAGATGAAGAAAAAAAGCATCTGGTATCTGTTGAAGTTGAAAGATCCTTTACAACAGGAAATCTAAAACACTGCTGACATGAGAAATGTTGACTCAAGCAAAGCCTTCCACACCCTATCCTCTGCACTGCCTTTTTTTTCCTATGGAAACTGCTGTGTCTATAGCATGATAAAAGCCTGAAGGCATGAACTCATTCTGAATTAGTTTACTGTCAGCCTCTTATTTAGAAATGTCAGCAGCACTGAAAGCAAAATGACTAAGAAAATCTCTAATTCTTAGGATGATCTTGTTGGCAGAGGCTTTAAATACACCTTCAGCAGTATCGGATTCTCCCTCACCTTTCCTGGAATATTCTTTGAAGAGATCACAAATTACGCATTCCTTAATGTGGTATATAATCTCTTCATATGGGAACCATGTGTCAGAAGAAAGTGTTGAGCAGATCCCTTCTGTGTGGGGAAGCCCATAAATGACCTCATTCATCAAGAATTCAAGCACAGCCGTGTCCCGCCCTGCCTCACAGAGGCAGCAATTTTATTGTACTTAATATTCCTCCTCCATCCCCCTTCAGTGGCACGAAATAATGATTTAGATGCAAGAAAACACAGTGTGTATGAGGAAATTATTGTCAAGAATGCTTCCTTCAAAACACTTTTGGCATACAAATGGTTGTGCTTCCACACCGGTGGCCCCCAAGGCAGCACCAAGCAGGATATTGGAATACCTGCCTTGCAGGACAAGGAGGCTGAAGGTGGGAGGACAAACATTTTTACTGCTCAGGGACCCCTCAGTCACCTTCAGTCCAAGGAACCCAATGCAGCACCAAAATGGCATTCACACACTCACACATAGTCAGTTCTTGCTGGATTTCTGCCATCATAATGTGAAAGGACCATCAATGTCCACGAGAAGTGCAGGAGCTGAATCCAGCCTGAGAGTAAGAAGCGGGCACTTGTAAACTCCGTGCCAATCTTGGTTTTTCCAGTGACCTATGAAATACAGATGATGAGGCTTCTCTTCCAACAAAGCTAAAAAGTCTGTGCTGGCTTATTCATAAAGCTGAAGTAATTAAGCAGTAATTCCACTGATATTTCAGCTGCTACTTTTCCTGTAAAACCTGCTGAGAAATATAACATACCCCAGAATGAAAAAAACCCAAACCCGACAGTGAAAATGTGCTTCTTTAAAGTTGCACTCTTCACTTAAAAGAAAACTGTTGGAGAGTATAAAACTAATTCTAAGTACTATCACAAGTATAAGAGAAGAGTAAACTTTATTTATCTCACTGTTATAGTTTTCAATAAAGATTTATTAGCAATCAGTTCCAAATGACAGCAGTTTGAAATCTTCCAATGCTGAACTTAGGAAGAGGAAATATAAAATCTGTTTGATTCCAAGGGAAAGAAGATATTTTTAAACAAAACCACAGGTGCAAAATACCCAGCATAGTCACAAATTGAATCTTTCTGAAATGAAATAATAATAAAAAGGCATGTATAAAACAAAATAATCTAAATAGAGGTGTTACCTCTCAAAGTATCACCAAGGATTTTGCTATTATTAAGGCACTAGAAAAGGGTTCAATATGATTTCAGATAGCTGGTTCGGAAAAGCAAAAGGAAATTTATTTTTAACTCCTCCCATTACTGTCTCTTTCCCAAATGGTTTGATCTTAGTGAAATGGTTGGAGTTGTCCTCCTAAATCATATGCTGGGGGCAATGTCATAAGGTCAAATGAGAATCCTCATGGGAAAAAATCTTTCTTCCCCTCAAGTTCCTCTGTGCAGCACACAGACCCACCTGGTACCTCAGCTCTGCTGCAGCACTTGGGGGAAAGAGTGGGGTGTACTTTCAGATGGCAGAACAGCAAAGATTCAGCACAGGCCATCAGAGTGGGCTGTGCTTTCAGATGGCAGAACAGCAAAGATTCAGCACAGGCCATCAGAGTGGGGTGTGCTTTCAGATGGCAGAACAGCAAAGATTCAGCACAAGCCATCAGAGTGGGCTGTGCTTTCAGATGCAGAATAGCAAAGATTCAGCACAGGCCATCAGAGTGGGCTGTGCTTTCAGATGGCAGAACAGCAAAGATTCAGCACAGGCCATCAGAGTGGGGTGTGATTTCAGATGGCAGAACAGCAAAGATTCAGCACAAGCCATCCGAATTCCCCTTACAGAGCCACTGCTGGAGCAGAGAGGACAGACAGACGAGCAGCACTGCCCTCCTCTGAAAAGGAAGCAGTCAAGGAAAAGGCAGAGAACAAACAGGCAGCTTGCTTTCGAATGCTCTTTTACATTCTGCAAGTGGATTTTTAAAACAGAAAGAGAATTAAAGGTACTCCCTTTCACATGCTACTAGGTTACAAAATAAAGGATTCTGAAGTTGTGAAGGTCCTGATTTTTCCTCGCAGAGTTGCCATCCCTGGCTGTGCTGCACAAGCAGGTCTGATGCAATCCCTCTTGGAAATAGCAATTCCCTGCTGAAATGATCTATGCTCTGAGGCCATGGGCACAGCACAATCCCCTCAGGGACCCCATCCTGACCTTGCCATGGCTCTGAGGGGAGCCTGTTGTCTTCTCTCCAAATACTCACCACAGCAGTAGTGGGAAGACCCTGTGCAACAAGTTTCACTTGAGAGAGCTGATTTCTTTCCTTTTTATTTTCTTCCTTTTTTAAATGGATCTCCTGTTCAGCTCAGCCTGTCAAGATGGAGCCTTTGCTTAGTGGAGGATTTGCCTCAACTGGCTGATCAATGGCAGCTTCCTCAGGAGGAAAACCACCATCACAACACCAGCTCCTCGAGGAGAAGGCCTCACGCCTGTCTTGGCCTCACTGGGTGTCCCTAGGGCTCCTGCAGCCCCTCCACAGGCCTCTGACACAATTCGGAAGAGCGGCCTTCCTCAAAGATACTCTTCAGAGTTTCCCAAAGGACCCCCTCACACCTTCCAGAGGGTTCTGCTGTCCCTGCAGTGAGACAGCCCCGAGGAGCTGTGGCAAGAGGCTCACAGACACCTGTGCTGGCCTGCAGGGTGCCCCCACCGTGGACAGTAACACAGAACTCTGGAAAACCCTCCCTGGAAATTAACTTACCAAGATTCACCAAACACGCTGGTTTTCTGGATGTTAACAACACTCCTGCCTGCCCATGTGTGATGCTGATGATGAAGAATGTCTCTGTGAGGAATTGAGGGAAGTGTCTCTGTGAGGAATTGAGGGAAGTGCTTCAACTGACGGTTTTTCTCCATGGTGGTGCTTCCTCTGGCCCCAGACCCAAGGAGATCTGTTGTTCCCCCTGTCAGAGGGTTTACACTCAGGGCTGCTTTCGTTAGTGGTTACACCTGAAATGTGTCTTGAAGGGCTGCCAGAGAAACAAAAACCCCAACCCTACCTCTACGAAACCCAACCCTTCTACAGTCCCAAGATGTTTAATATTCCCAAGGAGAATTGATTTTGTTTGGAATGATTGCTAGACCCGTCTGTTTGAGTAGCTAATTCTGTTGCAATGACTGAGAAGTAGGTGCCATTAAAAGAGCTTTTTTGGAAGTGCTGACTATTCACTATTCCACTGACAGGCAGCAACTTCTGAAGAGAGAATTGCCCCATTTATCTTTCTTCCTTCAAGACAAAGGGAAGCCATTTTGGCAAGGAGGAGACCAAGGGGTATTTGGGGCAGCCAATGTATTGCTGTATATTTGAATGCCATTGCTTTTTATAGCCATGCAGATGTGAAAACTGCCAGCAAATTTTTTGTCAGCACTGCTGTGATTATTCTGTGATTTCAGTGCAAGTCGCAGCAACTCCTTACATTTCCTCCAAGCTCAGAGAAGCACGTCTCTGCAGAGAGGAATTCAGGATATGGTATTCAAGCTGCTGCTTTATTTGTCAGCCTAATCTCACAATCCAGATGCTTAAAGCAATGTGGCTGTTGGTTCTTTCCCTTGAAATAGCAGTCTTGCATCCCCCTTCCACTGCTGCTCCAGCCACAGGGCTGCCAGGTATTCCACTGATGGCCATACCTGCTGTGCTGTCAGCCTTGCTTTCAATAACAATGATTTCTAACCTTTCCAAGTTAAAAAGCTTGACCTTATGGCTCAGCACAGGCTTTGCTATTGAATTAGCCCAGAGAGAGAGAGAGAGCACACTAAGCCCCTACATGTAGCTGAAAAGTATTTTATTTACCTTTCATTTCAAAACTTCCTTTCACCAAGTAAAAAACTAGATAAGCAATTTGACCAATAGCCAGCTTTCAATATTACAGTCTTGTCTGCAAATAGATTGAGGGCTACAGTCATAAATTACTTACTTTTAATGTCACTGCAGAGTAAATGTTGCTGCTGGCTAAATTCAAGATGCGCTGCTTGATTATTAAAAAGGATTTTTGGTACTGAATTTTGGCAGACTGGCAACATAGTACAGACATATCGAGACAACCCCATGTTCACTTCCTTAAAACAGCATTTATCTTGCTTTTCCACACCTTGAGCATTCTTGAAAAAGCTTTTCTAACACATCTTAGGCTTCTCTGTATTTTTTTAACAACAGCTTTATTTTCCTTTCCTCAGCTGAACAACACTGACAGCTGGCAGCTGCTGTGACTAGGATTCAGAAATCCTAACTTAGGCTATAGGTGTCTAATTTAAACTGCTTTTCAGAGCTCCCTATTTAGTCCCTTCCTAACTTAGATAAAGACTAATATCTTTAGAGGACAGGTCACACATTCCTTAAAGAATTGGATTGATGATGTTTCTGGCTGTGGCCATTTTTCTCCTGGGAATGTAAATGACAATTAGACTAAATATAGACAACAGAAGTGACATATAAACCAAGTCTCCACTTTAACATAAAATCCTTGATTATATATTTCAACCTGCTGTTTTTGAATTGCCTGTCCTAAAACTAAGGACTACCTGACATGAACCTAGCATGAACTTGTGGGATTCACATTCTCTGAACAGAGAGAGACAATTATCTCTCTCAGGCTTTTTCCTGGAGAAGGACAGAGGGAAAACAGTTCTTATCTCATGTGCTGCTCCTGTTGTTTTGTGAACGTGTGGAATGTGTTGGAAGATTATTTACCTGAAGGAATGTGGTAATAGGATTCTTGTGTGAGTGTTTTGTTTTCTTTACCAATCTTTGCAAGCTGAGTCTGGATGGTTGGTCAGGAGACAGTCACAAGATTTTGCTCCGTGGAGTTCTTGTTCAGTTTCAGTTTAGATGTAGTGTAATATAGTATAGAATAATAGTATAATAAAGTAATTAATTAGCCTGCTGATATCATGGAGTCCCCCTCATCATCCCTCCTGCCAATGGGGAGAAATTTCCCTGATATGAGCTAAGCTGCACAAGTGCTCCTTCCTTTACCTAAAGGCTTCACCCATTTCCCATGCTGTATAGCTTTGGGTTCACTAGGCAGTACTGGATAAAATACCCACTTCTGGTGAAGAAGAGCCCATGAGAAGGCTTGCAGTGATTCCTCCGCATCCCCCTGAGGAGTCTGTATGCACATGTGGGTATCAGTCACACTCACAGTCTCTGAGAAGAACTGAACATCCAATGGCCTTTGGATTTGTATTGCTCTCAGGTATATGGGGTTATTTGGCCATACTTTATGAAGCATGGAGGAGTTCATTATTTCTTCTGGTCTCAAGTCCTAGGAAACTCTATTGAATAAAGAAATAGGATCTGACATGCCATAGACCGGCACAACTAATTTTTCCCATATCCATCTATTTGGACCATTGTTTCTCTGGTTCTCTTTGTTATAGTAAGTTCAGATATAAATAACTTGTTATAAAAGTCTTTACAGGGAAAAGGAAGTGAATAAGTTATCAACTACCTATAAACATACTAAAAAATGTGAAATTATAATAAAGACCCATCTTAGTAAGAACATGTCATTTTAAAATGTGGTAGTCTTAATGATAGCTAATTTATCAATGAGAGAAATGCAAAGGTTTAATTTTCTTTTGGAAAACATTTTGATGTGGAATTTATCACAATTCCTCCAGCAGGTCAAATGAAATAAGGCAGCATTAAATTCAGATTGCAGTCTCAGAACTGTGATGGCAATGTGTTACATCTTGCATCATTTGCAAAATCTCAATGCAGTTAGCAACTCAGAAAACTGTGATCCGTTCCATTTTCACTGCTGAAGAATGTATCACTACAGTGATGGTAATTTGCTGTAGAATAAAGTAGAGAGACAAAAAGTGTTATGTCTGTATTCCCGCTGGTGCACAATATATATATATATATATATATTTATATATATATATACACTCATTGTTATGAAGAGAAATACATATTACTGTGCACTACACCTTTTTCCCTTTTGTTTTATGTCCTTTTCTAGACAGTGGAAGAGGATGAAGATTATCAGCCAATAAAAACTGTAGCAAACACCAGGCAAAGAGATAGAGGAGTTTGACATACAGCCAGCATCCCAAGGTCAAGCTCCTGGGACATGGATTGCTGCAGGGAAGCACAGAGTAAGAAAATAAGTATGAACATCCAGCTGCCTCAAACAAGAATAGATATAAAACTCTCCTATCTGCTTTGTGTGCTGATCTGGAATTTAAGTTGCCTTAATTGCTATTAGTCTTCATTTTGCTGTTTCAATAACACACTAGAGAAATGGGAGATATTATGACACATTTTCTGTCAAACCTAGTCATGAACTGAGCAGTACACTGGGAGAAAATGATTGAGGAAACTGTTGAAGTGGAATAAAGCTTTTAGTACCATGCAAGAGGGCTGCAACTTCTCAAGTTACCAGATGAGCAATGAAAGCAGGAAGCTAGATTGTAAAACAAAATTCTGGCAGAGGAAAACTAAGTACTAGAAGCTTCCTGTGGTGTCATAGATCTATATTGCTGATAGTGGCAGGGATTTATTGACACAGAGATGATTCAGATCGAGACTCACCAGAGTATTTAATCCATAGAAGGAACTTCTCATGTGTCTAGTTATCTTTTGTAATATCTTCTTTGAGGACATGAACTCATATCTACTTATGTAGGTTATTCATTAAATCATGAATTGCTAATTAGATCATAACTTAAAAAGGAGATAGGAGGTGCTAGAGCAAAACAAAAGGCCAGCATATTTAGTAGGTCACAGGATTATGACAGTATTTATGATCCATGAGAGTGCAATCACAAACCATGAAAATATCTGAAGGCCATTTGATCCACACAGTTCCCTTCTTAGCTAAGGTGTATCCACCCTTCTCCCTAACACTAAGCAGTGCTCAGCTGAAAAAAGAATCCGTAATTCGGAAATGTGCCTTTCAGAACACTAATCATAGAAAAGAGTTTTGAATTAATGTCATATTGTAATGAAAAGAAAAATCAATTGACTCAGCCCCAAAATGTTCCATTTAAAACCTGTCACATCATAGCAGTCTTCTTCTCCAGACACCTAACAGGTATGGGGGCTGCACCTCAAGCACAGAAATTAGTGGGAGTATTCTGTAATGCTGGCTTTGCAAAAGTCAGGATCCTGTGTTTTGTGTGCTTCATGCTCTTGAACATAGCAGCGATATTTTCTTAACTCTACAATTTTCCCTTGTGCAAATGGCTGTTTGCGTGTCTGTTTGTGTGTGTGAGTGCAGACAATTAATAACTTGACAGGAATTTCAGTGCCTTAGTAGCACTAGAAGTTGTCATATTTTCATTTTAATGGTGTCCAAACAAATTATCTGTTAAAAATAAACTGCATGGTAGCACAATGGGAAGCAGAATTTAGCAGGCGGAAGATCAAAAGGAATTAAGTTCCAGAACTCTAGCCTATGTGCTTGTAAAAATTGATTTGACTTAATAAGTTTAATGCAAAAGCGAATTGCATAGTGTGCACTGCTTTCCTGTTGATTTTTAAAAAGTGTGGGATCACATCTCCCCTGCTGATGTCCATTAACCATGCCATTGAATATGTGAATATAAACTGGGTGCTCCACTTTTTTGTTTTTTGAACTCTTACTCAGTATTTTATACCTAAGTACACTAACTGGATTCACACACAAAAAACCTGCTAACACCTACTACTTCCCACCCATGAAATGATCACTTCTATTTCCCATACTGATATTAAAAAAGCAAAAACCCTGATTTAATTTTTTTAATTAATTCTTTCTTTCAACAAAGCATGGAGGTGGTGTATCATGAGGAGGTAAAGGTAGTCATCAAAAGTATTCATTTATACTAGATGATGTTATTTTGTGAGTTTGGGAGTTGTTTTTAATTCCTGCTGAAAATTACCTTGATATGTATCAAATATTCCCGTTGAACAGTGTAAATAATTAACCTATTTAAACTTAATTAAAAGTACTTAGAAGCAAGTAATTTATATTTACATTAGGACTTGCAATCAACCTCTAAAATTCTCTTTATCTTTTCTTTATCTAAAATGCTTTGTAACCTTTGGATGTGACTACAATTTTTATCTATCATAAAAAAAGCATTAAACCTTGATGCATTGTTACACTCCTTACCTCCTCAGCTGAGCACTGTCCTCTTCCCTTGCTGTTGGCAGAATGTGCAAAGTGGAACAACCATTTTTCCCTCAAAATCAAGCTCTTGCCTAGCAGAAGCAGCATTTGTGAACACATTCTGTTACAGGCAGCAATGGTCAGCCCAGTGTGGAACCCTGCAGACTGTGGTTCAGAAATATTATGTCACATACTCAAGCATGCTCTGAAGTAACACTGGAAAGGGAATCAGTGAAAACATATTTTTGCTATCATCTTATTCTATCATCTCACTTCAGCTGTAGGTTCTTTCTCCTTTTCTGTCTTACATCGTTGTGAGAAGAAAGCGGCTCCCAGTTTACGAGGAAAATAAAATCCATAAACATGCAAAGTGAGACAAAGTAATTTAAAAATACTTTCACTTTTATTACTAAGAGACAAAACTCCTAGGCTCCTGTTAGCTGAATGCTAACAGCTTTTTAATTTATTTCCAAAGAAGCACCAATTCCCAGTGTTTTCTAAAGGTTATCAAGAACTCTGCAAGTAGTTAAAATCTCACTAAATATATTTTAGTAAAACTAAAAATGCTAACATATAAACAGAGATACTAAATTATGCAACCACCTTCTACTCGTAGTACTGACAGTACAGATGAGCCACATTTTATCATATACCCGAACAGAAGATCTGTTTGCTACATTTCAGCCAGCCACGGGGAACTTACCTTTCATTGTGGTGAGAGATCATATAATAAATCCGGATTCCAACAGAAACTCAAGAAAACAGCACAGAAGCAATCCATAATTATTTCCCAAGGAAATAATTTGCTGAGATGGTGAAGATGTGATACCAGACAAAGCATGACACATCACCTTTTTAAAAGTCTTCATTACGAAAAGCCTTGATCCCACCTGAATTAAAGATCAACAGTTATGTGAAAGGGATCTCCTTATGGGCATTGGAATGTTTTGTTTGCTTTGAACTAGAAAACGCATGACCCACCTGGTTCTGAGATGAAAGTTAAGGTAAGACTAAGAAGAATATGAACTATAAATTTTTGCCCATTGCCGGCTTTTAAATGTTATTTCAGAACTTTTCTTAAATCCTTGCTCCTAGAGGTGATGAGACCTGTGAGTGGGCTTCCCCCAACTGCTTCAGGAGGGAACACACTCTCATCAGCATGGACAATCCTCCCTCTGGGCAACGCCACCGCAATGACAATGAAAAATGAATAACGAACAGAAAAGTCAGAAACATAAAAAATAAACATTAAATTTATTTAAATAAAAATATACACATAGTGTACAATGGACATGGCTTACAGACAGCAATGAAACAAAACTGATAAACCCTGAAATATAAAAAGCATTGAATTCCTATAGTTGTGCTTTGTTTCTCTGGACACACACATGCTGCGGACTGAGGTCCTGTTAATGTTACTGATACACAGCCCTGTGTGCTCCAGAATGTAAGACAGGAACATCACAAGGAACAGCTACACAAAAGGAAAACAAGTACCAAAGTAATTTGGGATTTTAGAAGTTTTAAAGTCAGGCCATTCATAAACAGAAGTGCTGAAAACTTTCAAGGCACTTTGCATGCAAGGAAGGAGTAACCAAACACCACTGCAGCGTGGTTGAATTCTCACTGCTCTGAACCTGGCATGGCCAGGGCACTCTGTTAGCACAGACTCCAACTGTAACCTTTTTTCCCAGCCAGCACACAAATCCTGTGCCTTATGTTTCAGCTCTTTGGAATTGGGAGACGCTGGTTCACAAGTGTCTTACAGTTCATTTATCCTGAAGTATTTGCTCATATCTGAGCAAATGTAAGTTTTTAACTTGGATCGTGAGTATCATGCTGATAGTCACGGCTGTTATATTACTTATTCAGCAGATGCTATGAAAGAAAGAAAATAAATGTTTGAGTCCTGCAGAGTGCAAGCCAAATGCTTGGCAGCACAACAGTTGAGGTGTTGTACGGCTAAGGGAAAACCCCAGTGTTTTAAGGACTGAAATCTGTGATTTTTTTCTCTCTAAAAAGCATTTGTATGATTTTTTTTTTTGTAAACACACAATATACAAGGTAAGTTTGTGTTTTCGAGAACAGCAAATTACTTTAAACCATTTCCACTGTAAACATCTGCTTTTAAGCTGCAAGGAAGTGAAAAGCAAGATGCAAACATGCCTCATGGCACTACCTATACAGCGCAGTTCTTTATAATAAAAAAGAGCATAAATATAAATATCAATAGTTTCAAGTTTACAACATAACCAACTGGCACAATGTACGTATAAGACTGTTAAGTGATTACATACATTAACTCACACAAGTAATTTTGCTGCATAGTTTTCAATGCAATTCCTTTCTTTATTACACTGGTGGATGTTCAGTGCATTTCATGCTTTTTTTTAAATGGACCAAAGGATTTCTTGGAACTTGTGTTTAATCTAGAAATAAAAATAATTTTTTCCTGAAACTTTTAATAGGCATATTATAGAGTAGGCTTCAGAACGGAGTGTTGCACTTCTTTATACCAAAATTACTAATGAAGATTTAGAATATCATTACAAGTTATTCCACTGCAACTAAGTGAATTTTCATCAGGAGAGATTGATTTAGACACAAAATTGTTTGTTAATTTCCTCATTTCACTTACGTAATGGCAAAATTCAGACAGAAAAAAATTAAAATTGCATTGCAAAGGGCTTCCTTAAGGCTACTTCCCAGTTAATATTTTGTTTCAGCTGTCCTCCTAAATTATTTTTTTTTATAACACAGACATTGCTAGGATTCCATCAAAATACATAGCTTCACATAGACAAAAATCACACAACATGATTAAAAATTTTTGCTTTCTAATTGCTCCATAAAAGCCAAAGTATGAACATTAATCAGAATGCATTTTAAATTCCTCAGAAGACCTCAAAAAAAATACCCTGCCTGCTTAATGTCAGTCATAAACATGTATTATAAACAATAGATAATATAATGTCACTCATAGACATGTATTATAACAATATTACAATCATTTCTGGGGAAAAATACTTTAACATTCCTTTCCTTATGTTTTTAGTTATTTTAGGCTAGCTCTCTATTTAGTCACTACTCTGTGGTACAAAACCCCCATGGAAGTGTGTGATGCATTGTACAAATATTGAAAGCTAGAAGCCCTTATTTCAGGATTCCTCGAGACAGATCCTGATTAGATTTCTACAAATAATATCATCTCTAAGACAAGATTTGGCTTTAGATGCCAGATGTATTTTTGAATTTTCATCTTCTAGCCCTTAAGAACTGCCCTCCTCTAAAAGCAGATTATTTTATACCTTACAAAAGTTTTAAGACAGCAGTTATGGAACAGTTTTTGTGGAGCCACCATCAAAATCACTCTGCTTATGTTATCCCTCTGCAAGACAAAAAATGTAGTTTGCTCATAAAAATTAAGTAGTGCACTGAAATGCACAGTGAGCTAGAAGATAATGTGCAAGACCCCAGGGATGATTTAACTCCTCTGTCAGACACTCAAACAACCCACAGGGCTGGGAGCAGCTGCTACAAAGAGTAAATGTACTCCATGTAGCACAACCATCAACCTGCAGCAAGCCCCTCTTTGTTTCTCCATAAAAGGCAAACCAGAAAACCCCAAAATTTTGAATCCATGGCCAGCTGACGGCACAGCCTTTGCCCACAGGGACCACAGTAGCCCCAGCAGGCACTGACCAAACAACAAAATCTTTGGGCCTGTTTTGCTACTGAAGCAACGAGGTTTTTCCAGGACACTTGGAGCGCTTGTGCAGGTTTTACAAAGCTCTCCAGACCTACAACAAGATGTTCCAATCCAAATATCAGTGAGAAAAATTTCAGCACTATTTAGCACAGAGCTCAGGCAACTCTTCTGTAATGGCCCAAGCACGAGGCTTCACAGCAGCTGACTGATGTATTTGTGGTTTTGTCTAATTATCTTTAGCAAATAAGGGATTTATTTAATTTCACAAGAACATACTGTGAATGGTTGCTAAAACAAAAAGGATAGCAATCCAGTGCCATTTTTTCTTTCTCCTCATCAAATCCATGGCTTCAGCGTGAAAAACAATTTCAACGCAAAAATAACATGGTAGTGATAACAGCAATTTAGAGCCTGGGCAGGGCTAAAATGCTGAGGCACAATCTTGAAATACTATTTTCCTGGCAAGAAAATCTAGAATAATTTCATATTTTAATGTGACAGAATGCCAATGGGACTCAGATAAAGAAGTCTAGGTACCTATAGCACCCAGCAAAGAGCACCATCTCCACTGAGATTTTTACAGACAGTTTCAGAATTACTGTGCAATGGTTGGCATTCTCTACTGCATGCCTGGAGGTTATTTCAGAGACCCATAAGGAATTTATCACTATCTCTAAACTGCATATGTAGGGGTTCTTTAAGCTAATAATAAACATGTATATAGTGAGGGTTAGTGCAGCAGCCTGACACAAGAAAAATTACTTTTCTAGGAAAGATTATGTTCCATAAATTCAGAAGAAAGTTTCACACAGATCAGCTACATTATATTAATAGACAAACACTAATTTATGCACATATCCAGCCACCCAATGAGTATTGTCCCCTTCTACTGGTACATGACAAGAAGAAATCAAGGCATTATGTTCTCATGAGTCTGAGCTTATCTGTGATGCATTGTCAACTCTTCTGACATATACTGAATACATTCCAAGAAAAAGGAAGCAATTAATGACAGCATATTATATAATAGAAATAAAAAACTAATGCACCAAAACACTACTTACATTATCTACTTTTCTTGGAAAAAATAGTTCCAATTAGCTAATGTATTGTATAGGTGAATTTCTGGCTCCACTGAAGTCAATGAGTATTAGAACAAGAATCTCTTTCTGATGTTTTCCTACAAACTCCAAAGCCTGATCTTGCAAATACACAAGATGGATTTAATTTTAGGCAAATGATAGATCAGTTCCATGGATCACCCAAATAGAATTTGCAGAATCAGGCTCTTAAATTCTATTATAGTTACAGATTTATACCCAGTAATGAATATTAATGGATTAAAAAGAACTAATTAAAAGTCACGGTGTATAGAGATTTCTTTGACTTCCATAGGAGTAAGCAAACGTCTACTTCTTTATCCATGGCAATTACAATTTCCTACAGATGCTCAAATTCCCAGGGTAGTTTCATTAGGCTACATTTCTCATACTTCTGCTCTAGATATAAAAAGAAGGCATTGCATAAAGGTCAGTAACCAGTGAATACTTGGGAATTTTAAATTGTATTCCTCTCTGGGAGGCAGAAGAAGGTAAATAGAAGTAAATAGACACAATTAGAAAACACAAATGTTCTTTGCAAGACAAATTTCAGGATTAACACCAGCTGGCAGAACATTAACATTCATTTTTAAAGCTGATAGCTCTTCATCCTAGAGTGTCTACCTGCAGCATTACAAATTTTATATAAATCAGCTGCTGTGGCTAACTAGTCCTAGTACAGCAGTTTACTCATAACATTTATTTTAGGCTTTCTAATAACATACAAGTTTTCAGAGTCTAAGGATACATTAACTCCTGTATATACAACTTATTTTCCCTAGCACTAAAGAAAATTTGCTTTTAAGGGTTTACACTAAAGAGGAGGTGAAATTCAAGTCACATGACTTGTGGAATTAATCGCCCTGATTTCAGTGTGATCTATGTGAAAGTGAAATAAGTGGTATTTGGCTGGGGTACAGAAAACCAAGAGTGATACATCCAAATGAACCGCAGGGAATCAAAATGGAATTACTGAAATTACAGTCTGCAATTACTAAAAACACATTATGAAGTTACCACGCTTATGTAAAGAAGCTAATTGTAATTACCAAAATTATATTTAGCCCAGGTATTATCATTAGCATCTTTCATAAACATTTCTGTGAAGGGTTTAATCCTTAGTGATCAAGACCTCAGTGCTCTGCTGGTTACAGAAAACACCTTTTCCAGCAGTAAGATACCCCTTAAATCAAATCTCAGGGTTTGGTTTGGAGTCAGAATGCCACCTTCCAGATTACTAATCTCTGTTCCTACAGCAAATGCCATTTCCCTTTTTAATCTTCAATCAAATGACCCCAGAAACTAATTCCAGCTGGCTTATGAGTCATACTAAGCTTCAATTTCACAAAGATAAGTTGAGTATATTTGATTTTCAGAATATCCAGTCCATTGCTTTTTCATGGTTTTATTTCATGACTAATCAGATTCATTTCAGTGTAAAGTGATAAAACCTGCTAAAAATAACACCTCCACTGGTCATACATTCCCAATTCATATGTCATAAACAGCAGTTGTTATATTCACTAATTAGCATGATACATGCTCCTGATTACACTTTTGTTAAACTTAGGTGTCAGCTTTTCCATATGTCCCCTCTGGAGGTCTGTAGTACTTTGGGAAAGCCATCAGCTGTATCATGTTGAATGCATACTTTCTGCATTTGACATTCTTCAGAACATTCTCTATGCGGCATCCTTCTCTAGTGAAAGGGGGGAAAAGTACAACTTCATGAAACATAGAATAAATAAATATGCTTTATTTGTTCATTGCAGAGTTTCAGCAACAGTTGAAGTAAAAATAACAAGGATTCAACTCTACATTTTTGTTTTCCATGAGTGATGATACATCTTACAGAATTAAATCCAAGGCCAGGCCCAGTACACTTATTGCCCTCAGAAATAGGTGATAAGATTTTCCATCCCCCTAATATATCTGCCCTTGAGGTTTAAAGTTCAGTAAAAAAATTTAATACCTTTAATGATACATTTTGTTCTAATTCCAGAAATATATTTGCCTTTTAAACCTTTTCATACCTTTCTTTTTCAATTGATTTGCTATATATGTGTGAGTATACATTGCCCTAAAATGCGCATTCTAGGAATAAGGAATTTTATTAAGTCTGGCCCTAGAGATTCGTGAAGGAAAGTTTCATCTCTGCTTCATTTGCTGTATGTTCAGCTTTGCAATGAAAAAAAGAGAGAATGGCTTTTCAAACAGCCCAATCCACCTCTCTGCTTTATAAAGGAAGGATGTTCGTTCACATACAGTACAAAAGTCACAAGTGCCAAAGTGGTGCATCAAGACATAAACAGGACTTTGTTAAAAAGAATATAAAAGTGTACTGAAAGCAAAAGCAACTAAAGCAACAATTACAAACAGGCTAATTTCATTACAAAACAGAACTTAGTATATTCTATTTACTCTACAGAAAAGGGTTAGTTGTAGCAAAGTAATAATAATTTATTAAACGAAAACAATCCCGTCAGCTAGTTACAATGAAAAAACACAACGGAAGATAAGTCTCACAAACCATTGCCCTGCCATATTTGTCTAGGGGTTAGTTTGTGTTGTGCAAATTTTTTTTTTTTTTTTTTTTTTTTTTTTTTTTTTTTTTTGTCAGACTAATTACTCTGGAAAGAGGGATTCAAGCATTCAGGATTCCACAACTTCTATACAGTGACAGCATTGTAAGTGGGCTTTCTTTGCGCTAATTACAGTGGGAAAGTTTTACCATGAACAGAAAGAGCAAATCAATTCACTCAATGCATAGTATACTTCTCGGAGTTCAGAAAAAAAGAATGAAAACACAGTACATTTCAGACATGGGAATCTTAAAGATGAATCCTTGGGGTCTGAGACTGTAGAAATATTACAACATGATTCTTTTTTCTAGAGTTAGTTCGTTGCTGTTTGTAGAAAAGAAAGGAACACAAGTAAAGTTTATTGATATTTGGCTAATAGCAAAGCAAGACTTAAAATAAGCCACACAACCAGCAGGTGTGAGCTGACAAGCAGCAAGGCGACAGGATAGAAGTGTCGAGCAGTTGGCTTGTTATCAGTTAGACAGCCTGTTTCGGGATCATCCGAGTCAGTCAGTGCTCCCTGGGTCTGTCTGCTGTTAAACAGGGAAGTTAGGAACAGATAGAACAGCATTTCAGCAGCAAAGAAAGCCAACACGCAGGCATTTTGACAAAATGAAAGTACAGAGCCATTTTGAGGAAATAGATTTATCTAAGTACTTCCAGTATAACTTTTGTGTTCTACAGCTGACACAGGAAGCACCATCACTGGGCGGCTACTAGCATACTAATGCTACTAGGTGCCTTGGAGTAGTATTCACAAGTGAACATTAAATCACTTCCACAATGAACTACACCATCACTAAAATCAACACACACACTGAACAGAAATGAAATAAGGAGGTTGAAAAAAAAAGTTAAGGAAGCAAAGAAAAAAAGATCATGAGTACGTCATAATGCAACACTGAACAAATGATGTCTCCATGGTGCTCACAGGCTTTTCAGTCCTGCTTCAGTATCTATTAGGAAGTTTATTGGCAGAAATGAAAAGGCCACACACTAACAGCTATTCTAAAATAGTATTAAATGATGGTAAACTGACTTCAAAAATTCATCACTGCTGGTGACTCCAAGTCCATAGCAGTTCTTTTTATTCAAAGGCTCGCACCTGCATTCCTGTAAGTAAATCACCTTGTATCTTTATCAGTCAACACAGGGAGGAGCTAATCTACTTAGAAGGAAGTTCTACTGAATCACGCTGGATTGTGTGGTCCTTGTCCTACCAGAGCAACAGGGACACTTCCACTGCCAGGCTTGCCTTTTGTATTCTTGACAGATTCTCTGTAAGTACAATTACTCACACTGCAACCACACTTCTTCAATTCCTCTGAAGCTTACTTGCATACACTCAGGAGTCCTGTTTATAGACTTCCTTTGGGCAGCAAGGACTGGCAAGATTTTTTTTTTTTTCTATTTACTATGAATATCCTGTGATGAAAAGATAACTTGCCATTTTTTAATGTGGACTTGAGAATATCCAAATATATCAGATGACAATGCAGTGCCCTTTCAGAAGGACAGGTCACAAGTATGCTCTTGCTTTCAAGAGAGAAAAAGCTGGCAGACATTATCTTTACTGTCCCACAGCTGCAGGTAAGATGAAGAGGATACTCTGAAAACAGCAGCAGCCACATCACCTTACAGAAAGCCTGCCTTCTGACTCGTGTGTTAAAGGGCAGTGCTACATTTCCTAAGCTTGGATAGCAAGAGAGGTGCAAGAGCTGCGTTTGCAGGTGGAACCCTAGGCAAGGGGGGGTTGATCAAAACCTTTCCTTGCCCAATTTCTCTTTTGAACAAGCCTTCCATAATAAGTTCTTAGTCTTAGTCTTTGCTTTGAACTTCAGTCTGTATGTTACACTAATAAAGGGATCAATACATACTATTTTGAATAGCAAAATAAGAGATAAAAAAATAAAACCCCTGCTATTTTCATCTAGGTCAAAGTAATTGCTGGTGGCAGGGTGTTTGCTGCTTTTGTTCTACAGATCTCAAGTGTCCATGGATGGAACTTGGGCAGAACTGAGACTTTGCTGTAGACATTATCTCAGAAACTATCAAGAAATTAAGCTGATTGCATGGTTTATTGGCCTTGTCAGCACTGAAATAAGTAATTCTGTGTTTCTCTATCAGACTGCTCCAGCTATGCCTCTGTCCTAGGGCCCACCTACAGAACTGCCTTCCTCTTCTGCTCACAGTGACATTACTATTTGTGATCAGCTGGGAGGACTAACTTTATTGTTCCCAGTTAATGTTGTCCTCCATTATGTATTTCTATATACTTTTTTAAGAACCTGCTGCTTGCTGGTTTTCCTTTTCTTTTTTTAATCTCCACAGCATCCCACAGGTTTGTCCCTTTGACCCTGTCCCCTTACTCCCTTCCAACTCCTCAAGGTGAGCCTGCAGGTTTCAGCTTACTCCCCTTATGCCCACAACTCATGAGAAGTCCAGCTCAACCCTCCCAGTCCCATCTCTTCCTTCCCAGTCACAGAGTCTGGGTGATTTTTGTTTGCCCTGCATCCCTTCCATCACAGACATCACGTGTGCTCCTATGCACACACCAAACTTTTTTCTTCTGGAGAAATCCATCTGGGCAGCAGTGAAGTTGAGCATTCAGTAGGGTGCACAGCCACTGCATTAATCAGATTGATTGTTTACACCAATCTGGAGAGCCCTGGCTTTGCACACCAATGGTTCATTCCAAGCAGGCTGAGTCACACACTTGCAGGTTGTTCCTACAGGGATGAACCCTCCTGCTTCTGTGGTGTGCCTTGCTCTGTTGGACTCCACATCTCAACAGTGTCTGGCTTTCATCTGCATTGCTACAAGTCACATTAGCTTCAGTGAGATTTATGCGGGAGTAATGATGGAAATACAGATAAAAGCCATTTGTTCTCTTTTTTTTTTTTTTTCCAACAGAAAAGCCTACAGTACATTTGTTCTTTGATATGCTGAAAAGAATGATCGGTGTCTTTTAACATAAAAAGTTTATCTTCCCCCCAGGAAAGCAACCGTGAACAGCTGATGCACAGGCACTCTGTTCCACAAATTAGTCACATCATTCAATGCATGATTCAATAAGATGTCCCCAAAATAGAGCAAGAGGATCCAAGTCCATTATTAGCTTCCTAAGAACAAGCTGAGCAGAATAGCTACGCATGCTTTTAATTGAGGAGGAATATTTGATCAGGGTCAGATGCCTTGCTATAGCGTGTGCCAACATTTCTCAGTGCAGTGCAGTGACAGTGCCTTCCAACACACCCCAAAGTGTCCTCTGCAGTGACTATTGAACAAAGCAAAGACCTACACCCAGCTGTCAGCACCATAACATTGCTTCCCCTGGCTCACCCCACCCTGGAGGAGTTTCACTGCAAACAGCAGAAATCCCACTAGTGCCCTGTCAGCTGGATTCATGTGGCTTCTGACTGACAGCACAACCAGAACAGAGCGCTAAGGGTGCTACATGCTCAGGTGTGAAGGTACAGCCATAGTTTCAGACGTTATCTCCATCACAAATTGAACTTTAACAGCAAAAGGAAGGAAGAAAACTTGAAAAATAACCAGCAAGTTTCTATTTTACAAATAATTTAAACAGAAGTAGTGAAACCACCTAAGTTCGCAACATCTGGAGTCATGAACACCCCACTAACCTATCATACAATTTTTATTCATTTACTCTCAAATTGTTCATTTGAGACCTCCGGCACAGCACAAACACATTGTAGCAGCCAAGGGTTCTGTAAGTTAATGACAATATAACCATTTCAGCCTGCCTTCTATCTCATTTGATGTTTTATCATCCTAAACTCCTGTTAGGAGTTGCTACATGCTTATCAAATGAGGCAAAGGCAAAACAGCAGGTATTTTTTGTTCTTTTCAAATTCAGCTGATAAATTATTTGGACCTCAAAGTAGTGAAGCAGAGATGATGAAAATGGTGTGAGGAAAAAGCCTCTCAAGTCCTTAAGAGAGTCAAGCACACACATGAGGGCACATTCTGGCTTTCGATTGTCAGTCACACTGATGTCCCTGAGCAACGTTTTTGGAGGAGATGATTTTCACATTTTGGGATGTATGCTTCTTTTTTAGAACTTTTCCAGCTACAGTTATTAGCAACACTGGAAACGTTGAACTCTTCTACACGATTTCTTCAGGTGGAATAAACAGGCAGCTTTCTATTAACAGGTGTCCCACGTGCTAGTGGTGACTACCGTTTGAATTCATGTCCTACTGCACTTGTACTTTATGGGAATTTCCCTTTTTTTTTTTTGTAGACAGATTCAAGCAAGGTTTTTCTGGTCCTGATGTGTTTTTCTTCTTAAACTTCGGTGCTGACACAGAAAATAGCAAAAGTAAGTTGCTTCTCTAGAGTGCCATCTGGTAATAGTAGAGACATTTCTTCAAATAGAAAGGATGGCTAACAGTTCTCAGTCTTACACAATTTTGATAACTTACCTATTCCTTTTATTTCAAGACAGTCAAGTTCATAAGCAGCTTTCAAGAAGCAGCTTCTCTTAAGAAGTTTTTGGAACGAAAGCATCCTAATTTCTACATGATACATGTTACTGGGATTGACTGAAACACTTCAGAGAATAATCACCTGTATCAATGTACAGCACTACAGTTCAAGAAGGCAGCCTTAACTTTTTCAAAGAGAAAATGTGGGATCCTTGTGAACATCTCCTAGCCATTACCAAGCTGCTGCACTAGCACATCTAGAAGAATAAAACATCATGCAGAAGGAAATAAACAGGTATCAGCCTAGTCCTGAAGGATTTCAGTATCAGAGCAGAACTCAGATAAAACATATAAAGGAACATCGGGAAACAAAATTTTATTTTGAAATATGAAGTTGATGCAATAAACCTCCAACAATTTTTAAGAACAAAAAATGGTTCTGCATTGTTTCAAAATGGAAGCTAAGGGAGGGGAATCAGCAGAGACATCTTTTGTATCAATGATCTTTAAAATTATTCTTTTTCTGATACGCATTTAATAACTTAAATTTTTTCCCTCAAATCCACATGGCACTAAATAAAGTAGAAGATGCTAGAAATCAATTTTTGCTGCTTACATGATCCTATAATCTCAGCTCAAAACAACGAGAATTGCTGAAACTGATAAGCAGTCTTAGATCCAAGAATACTGAGAAATTCAGTTAGTGATTTAGGAAGCTGCTATTTAAACATACACAAAAACCCCAGACTGTTTATCAAATCTGTTTTATCAAATTGTCACACTAAACTCCCTCCTCCTGTTTTAACCTTTTGTAATGCAAGTTTTTCCCTACTCTTGTTGCTAGAATAGAAATCCTCTATTTCCCCACTCCTTTCTTCTCTCCTTGCTTGGTTATAACACACGACTTTTCTAATGCAATATTTAGGAAATAGAAAGGAAAGTAGATCATACAATATGAGGCTTGACCACTGAGTTGGACCATGCAGCAGATTCATGGTGCAGTCATGATGATAGGACACCTAGATCTTGAAAATCAGCTATTGTGAAGTAACTGTGGGGTTTGGGCTCAAAACCATTACGGAGTTTCAGTCTGTACAGAGCTAAAAATTCAATTTTGAGGAGGTGGTCAGAGACAGCAAGCTACTGGAGGCTCAGTGCTGGACAGGGTACAGGTTTTCAGCACTATTATGAACAGGCCTTAACAGTTCAGTACAGAGCAAGAGATTAATAAAGAAACCCTCTTGCAGCAATATTTAATAACAGGCAAGGAGACACTTGGTCCCACAGCCACACAACCACATCCGGGAAAACCCTGTTGTCTTATGTGCTGACATGGACAGGGATCCTTTGGAAGGAATGCTGAAGTCAAAACTCAATTTACACAGTTGCTCTTTTGCTCTGCTGTGTATGTGTTCTCCTTGAAGTCAAAATAATTATAAATGTGCAAATTTATGACCTATTTTATCAGCTTAGCTGTGTTTGGATTTCCCAGAGCAAGTGAAAGAGGCACACACCCTGCACTGCAGGCAACAAAACAGCACAACTCACTCCAGCTTTGGGCCATGGAAACATCTCCCGAATTGCTGGTTCACACAGAGCAACACCCCTATATTTGTCTATGTTTACTTTTTAACATACAATTAACTCCAAAGAATAGACGGGAAAAGGGCAGTTTCAAGCTTGATATCTAATATGCATAAAACATGCTACTGGGTAATATACATCTCTACCAGTGTTCATCTTAGCACTTTAGAAATCTCTGCTGATTGCAGAAGAATTAATATTTTCCTTTTTGACTGATACAGAATGCCTTCAAGAATGGTTTTCCCTCAATGTTAAAGAGTATCTATGTGGTAAAAAAGTAACATTGACAAACTTATTATAGTGAAAATACAAGAAACATTAAGAAAAAATTCCAGTTAGAATCACAATTTTTGTCACTGGTGCATTTAGGACACCTCCATTAGCAGGCTAAATTCACCCTCAGCATCTGAACAGCAAAGCCAAGTTGACTTTCTGTGCCTGTGTCCCTTAATCTGCCAAAATGGACAGCAGATGCTGCCCCATGGGCACAGTATCCTGGTCATGCCAACTCCCAAAGTGCCCTGGAATCACTTGAGAGCACACTTAATCTGCCAAAACTGCATCCGGAAACATTTAATAATTTCACTGTATAAAATGACTGAGATCATGTTCTAGCATCTGTCCCCAGAGGTTTTCAATTTACAGCTGTGGCCAGAAGCTTCAAGTCCTGCAAAGTCATTGTGGTGACTGTGTGAGAGATTAGCTTCAGAACTGGAAAGTGATGGGTTTGCAGAGGAGATTCTTCTTTACCTGTCGAGACAGCAGAGCAGTTTCTGAAACATGATTTTCACCTCTACTGTACTCCAAGGAAAGGATTTGCTATTTCATTCTGCTTTTTACTGATAGTCCTCTGTAGTATTACACATCAATTTTACAAAGGTTTCTCTGTCTATCAAAAAGTATGGTTCTAATAATCTTCCTAGACACTCTTCTATAAAGTATTAGGATTACATGTGTATGGGAATTTCTCAGGTCAAAGTTGCGAAATCTTTCCTGACAAATTTCTCTTACAAGGTGTCAAATTCAGTCTAATGTACGACCAACACTAAAGCCAATGTGGTCTGCATCTCTGTGCAGGAAAACAACCAAGCAAAACCCCACGGGTTTGACATTCACTTGAGCTCTGAACAGATCCAACATTTCCCTTCCGTAAGGGTAGGGCACTGGCATAATTGGTTAGCAAGTCACACTTGTTTCCAGACTGTTTCTGTCACAGCAAGAGAGTTTTACTGAAGATGTAGTTATACATTTAGCTCACATAGCACAGTGAAACATAAATCCATGATAAATTCTTTCATATGTCTAATCAGGTTTAAATACTTTCTGTTGGCCATGAAAATAAATCTTTGTGAGTCATCCCTTTTCTTTTGGCAAAAATTTTTTAGTCTTTTTCCCCATGCTGAGGACAAAGTAGCAAAGCTGATTTAAGAGGCAGAAAGGGCTTCCTACACTAGTTAACAGACACGTGTGAAAGATGAAGCTTAAAATCTGTTATTCATTTCGAGATGTCCAAATCTATGGGTAGGATGACAGAATTAAGGTCAGAGAACTGCTGGTGTAAACAGAACATCATTTAATCTATGTTGCATCCCTAATTTAGGTATTTTAAGGGAGGAGGGTGCTGAACAGAAGGAATTCTAAATTTGAATGTTGTGACTTGCTGGGTTTTCACTTTGAGATATATGAAAGGAGGAATGCAACTGCTTTTCATTAATGACACCAAGAGACATAGTCTCTTCATGGGATTAACCAAAGTGTGAGTCATAAACTGCAGACAACTGCTAGTCTCTAAATAATTCAGCTAAATAATGTCAGTTCATTAAAAAAACTTTCACCTAACACACTGATACATTTTTTAAAAACCACAAAGCCAGTTTGAGATTTTATCTGTTCTGATCCCAGCTGTTCTTTCAGCAGCACACAGTCTGGGGGTATATTTATACAAGGTGAATTTGTGCACATATAGATTCCCCAGCCACAAAGAAAAATGCATCTAAATCTGATTTTAGCTGCCACCAGGAAAAAAAATGCAGCCCTGTTTTGGTTAGGTAGGGAGCTAACCAAAACAACCTATCCAAAAAATGCATAGGCTGGGATGCACACTGCAGCAACCTGAAAATTGTGTCCCAACATTACTACCAATAAACCATCTTCTCCTCTCTTCAGCAGGTAGATTGTTAGAGAACTTTGGAAAATGCAAGGAAAACTCCATTTGAATCAGAAACACACAATTTTTCCATGTACTTCCTTCAGGGCAAATGACAAGGCTGGATAAAATTCTAATTTAAATGCCTTGAATGCATTTGTCATCTTTTCTGTTAATAGGTACAATGTGGAGACTTAGAGAAATAAACCTTTCTATGAGAAATTAGGAGTGAATGTAATTCTTTCATCTTACTTGTTTTGTTTCAGTATCTTTTTAGAAGATGGCTGAAATTTTGGAGTCTGTTCTTCACTCAAGTACCAAGGAGGAGAACTGAAACTGAAATCTTTTAAACAATATTGAATACAAGCATTTTCTCTTTGGTTGTTAAGCTGCATTTGTAAGGAAATCTTTATTTGAATGCTACTGCAGATTTGTTAAGAAGTTCATTGTATCTCACAAAGACAATATTAGCACAGATTCACTTTTTAAGCAAAAATAACACTGCACTGAAAGGGAAAATAAAGAGATGAAAGCCCATACTATTTTTCCCCCAGTATCAAGAAAAAAAAAAAGACTTTCAGAAGATTTGAGATCACTAAAGACTAAAAATTCAATAAGCCATTTATTTACCTTCTGCATTTCTAAATCTTTGCTGGCAGAAAGGAGTAAATAATTTATAACACAGGTGCAAATACCTTCCTCTCTGCAATAACACTACATTTTTCTCACTGTTACAAAGAGCTGAAGGACGTGGTTTTGCTCAGTGCAGTAACAGTAATTGTCAGTTTGCCAAAGATCAAAGACGCAGTTCTCAGGATAAGCTCTATGAACTATGCTCAAGACTCCCTGAGCACAAGAGGAGTTCACTGCACTGTCAGCAGCACTTAACCATGAGCTAAGTCTCTGACAGATGAAAAAAATGGCCATTTATTTCCTGACCTGGACTGAACTATCAGATACATATGAAGTTTCTTATAAAGTCAGTCTTTCCTGCGTTGCAGACTGTGTTCCCTCAAGCGCATGACCAGTGGTGCTGAAACATTATCACCAGAGTTTAAACTACAATGCCTTGGGACCTTCTACAGAACCTGCCAATTCCTGAAACTTTGGAGTCTCTGGGTTTGAGATATTTTAAGTATGAATGTTCCCAAGCACATGTTTAGCAAGCCACATATGCAACTGCCAAGCAGAACAGCAATGGGGCTTTCCACATTTGGTGGCAATTGCAATCACGGGGAAAAGAGGGTGTTTTCCTGTGAGAAATCCAAAACATTAAAAAAAAAAAAAAAGGAACCATCCAAGATTTTGTGGGAAACATTCATCCATTATTATTTTCTTCTGAAGAAGCAGCATGCCAATAGCAATGTTGGAGTATTCCTTCCTTCCTTCCTTCCCCAGGATGGGACACAGAAGGTAGCAAGTGGGTACAAATGTCTCACTGGGATGGTGGAGAGTGACCTTTGTCTGCAGTGCATTTTCCTACTCTATTATATGCACTGCTTATTATGTGCACTGGAAGGAAAACAGCTCAAGGTACATTTCAGAGTTTCATCATCTCACGGTGCTCCGACTTTAGCTAAACACTGCTCCAATTTTCCAGAAAAACCCTGTATTTTGAAATAACTACAAAATATTAGACTACACAGATTGAGGTTGTGCTGGAGGCAATGCCAGTGCCTCTGATTTTACACTCTCTTTATAAGAATACAGTTCTCAACTATATTCTTATACGTATATAAGATTACATTCTTATTACATTTGTATTACATTCATATATTCTGGTATGCTTATGTTTCTGGCCATGCCTTCTTCAGTCACTAGGAAAACCAATAACACTTATTCATATGCTTCAGGTGTTTGGATCAAATAAATATGAGCCAGAGGCCAGGTGTTCATACAGAAAAACCTACAGTGCAGCCAAAAAGCACACAGGTTGTTAATGAGAAACATTTCATCCTCTCCAAATGCCTGTAATGTCAGGCCTTAAGGAATTCCGCTTTCTTTTCAATTTCTAATAAATGCTAATGTCCTTCAATTATATTGCAACTCACTCCACATTAACCTCATTAGGAATAATGCTGCCTTTCCAGGTGAGTGAGGGATGTCAGCACTCACAGTCCTCTCTAGCACTTGCTCGTGGCCAGGGGACTACGAAAAAGGGCAGCCACCCTCCAAAAACATCTGAGCAGGCTGATTCTGTCCCTGGTTTTTGGATAATCCTGAGCTTCTATGTCTGTTGGACAGCACTTACAGGCTTCTGGTAACTAAACAATTTCGGTTTGGTTATTTTTTAAAGATCTCAACAATTCTTATAGCTTTATTCTCAATTACCCTTTATTAAAAACTTATTATCAGTTAACATCATCTTGTCAGAGCCTGGTTTACACATGGAAATTAGTCCACTTGTCCCTTTTTATTAGTATTCAATTCTGTGTTAAATGCACTATTAATGTACAGCTACTGATAGCTTAAATAAAATCTATAAAACACAAAAGCTGCAATTAAACAGCAAAAGCAATTTAAAAAAAATTATCTTTGCAGAGCTACAGGCATCTCTTGTTATATCATTAATGTACACATGGGACAGGGCTTGTGCTCTCTTTGTTGTTCATAATATCCTTGCTACTCTCTTAGAACACTGGAGTTGGTTAAAGCAAGCACTCTGAATTCCTTGAACTATTTCCTTTGCTTTTCCTGCTTGCATGAATAGCTAATGATGGCAGATATGAGATTCAAATAAAGCTAAAGATATGTGAGTGCAGGCCAGCAGCTGCACTTGTCAGACAAGAAGGCTCATCAATGCAGACAGAGTATTTTGATGTATGAAATAATAAATGACATTTTCCCATGTATGGTGCACAGTAATGAAGCACATGCAGAACACTACAGAATATGAAAAATATTATAATCCTCCCCAAGATGGAATTGCTCACAGATAATGGAAATTTCAATGGAAAAGTAATGGGTTTAGATTTGACCAATAATGTTCTCTCGAGTGCAGAGGAATTCAACAACCGAAGAAGCAACAGACAACCTGAGGGCAAGGAAAGAGCTCTCTACCAAACACTTGCTTCCATAAACAGGACATACTTTATTTAGAAAGCTTCCTCACCCTCCCATTCATTCAAATTATTAGCTGCATATTTTTATTAAGGAACACTGACTATAAGTTCTTTTTCAAAAATAAACACATCAAATCACAATGGTAGAAAAACTAGAGCAACATCTAACGAAATACTGAAAAAGTGTTCTTCAGTATAGAAGTATAACTTCTGCACATGTATCTACTCAAAATGGCTAAATATCTGCAGAATTTGTAATGTTGCTGAAGTTATGCAAGCTAAAGTAACTTTGTCTGGAAGAGTTATCAAATAAAGTTTTTCTATGAAAATAAACAAGAATTTAGCATAAGGGCACTATAACTACATCACTTGATGGCTACTGCTCTCTATGTAAACAAGGAAAGTAACCAAAGTGGACTTCTACCCTTATTGCAAAGCATGCAGTAGTTATCATATGAATTGAGCAAACAAGCAGCCTCTATCTTGTAGCAGCTAAAGTTTAAAGAGTAACTTAACAGTACACATTTCGTTTCTTACCCATTTCTTCTTTCTAATAACTCCTGGCTTCCTTGACCTCATGATAATAAATAAATTAGTGTCTAGTGACAAGCATATGTTTAAAAGCCCATCAGGTTCTGATGTCAGCAAAATTTTCCTCAAGCTAAGTTTTGCCCTCATACCTTTATTTCACCTTCAGGTATTTACCATGACAACTACAGAATACACTTCTGAGACCTGATCCAACTCCTTTAAAAGGCAACATTCCCTAACCATGAGTGGCAAGTCTTTGGGTGCCAAATTTAACAGCCCAGGCTTCCTCTAGTTCTACAGAGCATCCCCAGGATGATTCAGGGCCCCTAAATCAGGCTACTAACCATCCTCCCCAGGACAGTATTGGGAACCTGAGTCCTTAGCTGGGATACAATAGCTATCTAAAGTTTTATGATAGAAATAGCTTGATTATAAGTGTTGCACTGAATTCAGTGGTCTTTGGAAATAACTTCTCCAATGCCAATCGCCCAAATGTTTTTTCCCTCTCATCTTCAAAGAGCTTCATAATCTCCAGTCCATACTTGCACTGCCACTGTATCCCCTAAAATATGAAGCTCACAAGCCTAGATTTTATCTCCAGCACCATAAACATAGTCAAACATGATGGATAACAACATAAACTTTCAAGCTCACTTGACGACAGAGTACTTTTGAAGGACAGACTTGATTTTTGTCTGTAGTGTAAATAAAAGAAAAACCAAGAGATTTATGAGCCAGGAATTGTCAGGTTTGGGCTACATTATGATGTGGTACAGAACATTAGGCTTTGCAACAAGATGAAATGTATTATTTCTCTTTTGGCATTCCATACCCAATGGAGTATGGATAGCGAGCTTCAAGTTTTTATTTTTGCCATATAAGATCATTTGACTTTTTCCACTCCATTGTAGTATATTTTTAATTTAATAAAACTTATAATTAAAAAACCCCTTCTAGTTTATTCAAGGATTACAATTCAGAGGGGGTTCATTTAATTCCAATAGTTTTAACATCTGTGGTTTAAGTTGCAGAAAGCTTCAAAAGTAGCTATTGAAGTAATGTATTGCTTCATTTACAAAGGAAATTGGATGCCTAATGCATTTTGTGGTGCAATAATAACGAAGCTGTAGTATTTGCATAAAGCAGCCCACAGTAGTACCAGGTGTAGGTCCTGTCTGAAGAAAGGCTTTTAGACTTTTCCTAGCCCAGTGTGGACACATTATTCCATCGGGTTACACATTAGCATAGAGTTTTGCATTCCAAATGGCTTTGATTGGTCTGATCAGAGGATCAGCCTCTTCATCTCAACAACCTATTATTTGCTACAAGGATCTCATCCTGATAATCATGAGCCATACTTCTTCTGGGTATGAATTTATGTAGACCTAATTCAAACCTAGGAGGTGAACTCCAAATGGTGTTACCGTATTCGCTGCAACAACAAGCAAAGCAGAAAATGTCAGGGTTTAATCTGCTCAAGAGAGAAACACTCTCAGAAGAGAACTATGTCTCAAAAATATCTGTCTTGTGTTTGAACATCTGTGTAAGCATGCAGGAGGTAATCTGTACTAAGTTCAAGTTCATTACCACCTCATTGCAAATTTTTCAGATTGAAATTAAGTTAAGACTGAAATGAGGTTTTTTTAATCCCTATTGTGCTGCACCAAAGAAGATGCTTTGTGATAGCAGGAAGAACGATTGCCTTTAGGATAGAAAATATAAAATTTGAGATACATCTGTCACAAAAAGATTTTTAAATAGTCTGCTAAGCCTACAAATACTTTTCTACACTACTGTACCCAGCATTGTCTTGCCAGTGAATACCCTTGGTGTAAAAGTAAGAAAATGTGTCTGATTTGAAAAATGTTACTGCACTCAAGTTTCTCTGAAAACCAAGAACAAGAGCTTGATCACATTGTATGAAATGCCTACATTTTCCTAGAGGTTCTATCCCACCAAAATTTTCATTTACAAACAAAGATCATCACATGAAGATAATAAATCTGGCAGCACATCTTGGGCTCCTTGCACGGCACAGGAGAGAAAATAAACAGCATCATAGTCGTCTGATATGTGCCAAATTACTTGAAAAATAAATTCAAAAAGCGTCTTCACACGGCAAATGAACGTCAAACTAACTTTAATGTGGTTATCTACAAATTTGCTGATAATATCACTGTGATAGCAAATTTTTACAGAGAAAGGTGACATAGGGAGCAGCCTTCTCCCTGAGGCTACCACACAGCAGGAAAGCCAGAGAGGATTTTATTCAGGATGATGTTGAGGGAAGATTATCCATCAGCACTCAAAAGCTTAAACACCAGTTCAGCAGTGTCCAGAAGGCAGAGAGCCTTGAATTGTGCAGCCAGCATTGCTGCATTTGCTATGTCAGCATGAACCCAAGTAGCAAGGAGGAGTGTGAAAACAGAATTAGTACTATGCAGAAAAGTGAATGTCAGTAAGGTAATGAACATTATTTACAAGCTTTGCTATTGCACACTCAAGTACAGCAACAGGACTCTTATTTAAAGCAAAACAGTCTATGAGAAGAGGCCCTTTTAAAGAAAAAGTAGATTCAAATGAAATTTCAAACAAAGGAAGGACTATGATGTCATAAAGGACTTGGCACCTCTGTACTAGTTTTCTCCCACTTTAAAATTGAAAGAGATCCAAGAGCATTTCTTTCTCTTGCCCTTTGGTTGTCAATTATAAGCTTTTTAAATCAAAAAACATTTGACTTTAAAAAGTGCAAGTGGAATAAATACTCAAACCAGTTATAGCCAATATTATCAAAGCAGTCTCTTGTGGATTTTAAGAATAATTTAATGGATCTTTGAGAATGAGATATTGTTGTAGCTGCTTGCCTCTGCCTGATGCTACTTTGATCACTTCAAAACCAGCCAATAATGCCTCTGCCACAGTGCCAGTTTACCCATTTTCATTTGCTTTCCTGAGGCTTTCAATGTAACAACCATTTAGGAGAAATAAACTTAGAACAGAGACCATGCCAGTCTTGGTTAAACACCATGAGCTAAAACCCTAAAGAAACTAAACCAAAACCATATGAAAAACACTCCACAACAAACTACTCTGGACCCTCACATATTTTACTTACTACACACCACAAGGCAGTTTGTTGGAAGCTGCAAACCTTTCTGAGCTGATTACTTTGTATTCTGTAGATGCTCTGCTATCAACAGTTATGAAAGAATTATAAAGGAATTTAAATTAAAAAACCACCAACTTTGGAACGATGGTTGCAAATCAAATATAAAAGCCAACACTATTTTGACAGGAATTATGTATTTTCATCAGATTTTCAGTTCACCCAGGACACAAACTATTAACCAGATGATCCTACAACGGGGTTTTATAAAATACATGACTGTGTGATCAGATTGCACCTCAGTCTTTTCAATGTTTCAGTAATCTAAACAAGTTCCTCAAATCTGAAAAATGCTGAGTGGAGAGGGGCTGAAGAGTAAATATATATATTTTTTAAAGTCAGGTGTATCTCAGTGATCTATTGCAGATAATATGATGCCTTTTTAGCCTGTCTTTCTCTAGAAAGCAAAGGGCACATGCTAGCTCTCGGTGTGAGGGGAAGGAACAGCAATGTGTACATATCCTCTTTGGGCACAAGGACTGAGTTCAGCTAAACTGAAATGTGGGATAAGAAGGCTCACACATTACAGTGTTCCCACAAGGGTAAGGAGACGTGCAGCCAAGGGGAGGCTGTAGCATGAAATTAAAGCTGATGATACATCAGAAAACCCATAGGATGAATGAGAGGGACAGAAAGGAAGGTTTCTTATCTATGTACTACACAACAATTTCACGGAGCAGTAAGTGAAGTTCCTGAGCAGCACACACAGAGGCATTGTCTCCCTCAGCAAGAGGCAACCTAACAAAAGAGGCTGGTTCACATACCAAAGGATGTCATCCCTTAACAGAAGAGAGAGGGAGCAGTGATTCCCTTCCCACGCGCTGATCTCCGTGGTCTAAAAGGGACTGTAGATCTTGGCTAAGCCTTGTCTGGAATCACAAGACTCTGCAGAGGCAGAAACGCGCTCTGGCACCTTCCTGGGGCATTAGGAGCATCTCCAACAGAGCAGAAAAGCCAAGGGCTTTTCCCACTGCTGGAAGACAACACACACATGGCAACTTGCAGGCTGGGGAGAGGAGACAGGCTGGCAGGGAAGTAAACCCAGACCAGGGCACGGGAACAGCACTGCAGATGCACAGCCAAACCAGTGCCCAGGGATTGTGGCATTAGGGGTTTGGTTAGACCCACAGGACAACTGCAGCACCACTAAGTCCCAGGGCTGCAGAAACTACTTTAACTGTTCTATCATTAGGAGTCAGCTGTGGAGCGGGCTGTGCACTTTGGCAGGACTCCAACATTTCCTTTGCATTAACTTCCTTACAAACATGTGCTTTCTATTCATACAAATTATAGCAGAGACCTCCACTACTAAGAATGCAAATTCCCCAAACTATCTCCCAGCTTTATCTCTGGATGATCTAGAGAATAGGATAGCAATATAATACTGCTGTCTCCATTCCTGGGTTTAGTTCCAGCTGACTGCAGACAACATCATGAAAGTAGGAAATACATAATAGGTACATAATGATCCAAATGGAAACTCCTCTGGTCACTGCACTGCAAACAGCTACCAGGACTTGTATTGCAGGTTAATACTGAGAAACAACTTGTTGCTGCCAGGGATTCCAGTGAAAGGTCACCAGTGGCTGCTGTAATGGTAAGGACACGCTTACAAAATGTCACTCACCAAACCAGAGCTGCCACAGAAAGCAACAAGTAGAAACTACTGCTAAAACTAAGCTGAGAAAAGCCACTGTCAGAAGAGTTTCTATAAAAATACCACACACTAAGATGTTACTGCAAGAGAGTAAGAAACAGGGAAATGCTCATTGGAAAAAGAAAAAGCAGCAGGCTGAAGGGAGAAAACCCCCATACATCAAAGACAGTTCCTCAAATTATGGTTATAAAATACGGGGGCTGATGATGACACACAATTACATCTCTCCTTTTATTTTGGTATCCAATATGATTTTAGATTCCTTCCCTAAAGAACCTGAGATAGAAAAATTCAGATCCAGTGTCTGAAGCTGAATAGGACCCTAATTATTTGAAAGCACAATTGTATAACAGAATGTGCCTGGTCACCTTATGAATGCATCATAATAAAAAATGGAAAAAGATAATGTGGAGATTGAATGCTGAATTCTCTCATGTCATGTACATCTTAAGCACTAGGCTAGCCCCCAGAGATGGTGGCTGGCCCTGAGCCAGTGTTCCATCCCAAAGGATGGGACTCAGGGAAAAAAAACCTGAAACCAGGCTGCTGGACAAGAAAAGATGATTATCTGAGCCAGAGAGCATTCCTACAATAGGAAACTAAGTTTATGAAGGGATCAAGGGAGTCTAAAATGAGAAGAAAGATAAACCTAGAAATGTATTTAGCTGCTTCCTTTACAAGGCAGCCAGAGCTATAGCCTGACACTCCGTCACCTTTCTCCTGAAGGAATGCAGGATCTGCTATCACAAAACCACCTTGTCTGGAAGAGCAGCTGGTTGCTTCATCCTTGTGTGCCCCCTCCCACCTTTGGACAGTCTGTAGGTTGCTGGGACTGCAGACAGGAAGTTATGAGCCCTCCCTGTCCAAGTTATATCACTCTGAGAAGAACACTGGTTTAGAGGCCAGTAACTTCTAGAAGAAATTTCATGTTTGATAGCTTTAACTCGCTGTTGTATGCTACTACTGCCCTCTTACTCTCATTTCCTGCTTCTTTCTTATCTACATTTTAGACTTGGCAGTGTTGTTCTTCCTGAGATTTAGCTGAACATGGCCAAAGCCATGGTAATTCAGCTGTAGGAACTGGATTTTCAATAGATAATGAACATGCATACAGGACTTTTCCCACACACTCTTCCAGGAAATCTTAATCAAAGTGAAATATAACAGGAAGAAACCTGGTATTACTCAGTCTGGTGATTATAAACATCTGGTTGTTGATTTCTGCTAAGACCGAGTTTTTCATGGAAGCTCTTAATAAGCAATAAAGCACTAGATGAATGAGAAAATTAATGAAGTTTTCCATAAGCAACTAGAAAAACCTCAAAAGTGAACACCAAACAATATTTTACAATAATCTAACTACTTGCATGCTAGCTTTGTCTAATCACAACAGGTGAATTAACTTTTAGAAAACAAGATGGATGGCAGTTCAAAGCACCAAAACTGGACCTTACTGTTACTTAATGCCCAGGCTCCTATCAGCACATCAGGTGATGCAAATCATCTACAGCTTCCACCTCCAAATAGAGATGTTAAGTTTCTAAAGAGCCATAGAATGATGTAAAAATCTATACTGGAAGTCAGGCTTGCCTTTCGAAAGTTTTGTTTGCACTGTGCTTATACTTTTAAAAGAAAAAAGAAAAGGTGGTGGAGGTCAGATATTCCTCCTCCTCAACTCACTCATTTTTAATGTCCTCAAACAGCTCTTTAAAAAAGGAGATATTTTCTTTATAATTGGCTCATCAAAAGCCCAATACTTGTTGTCCAGATCATTCATTCTTTGAACTCGTGCTTCAGGGAGATTTTTGATAGGCACTTTATCTAAGACACCCTGAAATATCCTTAACCGTTTCAAGTGGAAACAGTGTGTGCCACACTGAGTCAAATTTTGTATTCAATGTCAGAAACACGTGACAGGTGTTGTGCCCAGCTCAGAACGATGATAAGGCTGACAGCATGGAGGATTCACCATAGACAGTGGATTTGTCATGGCCTTTGTTACTGCTTTGAGGCTTTATTGGAAACATGCCCAATGACAGGAGATCCTGAGGTTATTCATGACCTACAGCCTCCAAAAGGGATCCTGTCACTGAAACAATAAAGCTAAATAGAGTCAGAAAAGAAATAAATTTTAAAAAGGGAAAAAAATCTATTTTTTTTTACAGAGCTACTTCATTATGCATTGCCCACCAGTCCATCCTCCCTTAACAGCAGTCAGCTCTAAAGACCAAAAAAATAGAACCATGTGACAGATACTGCAATGAACTCTGTCGGAGGAAGGAGACCCAGACACCAATTGGTTCATCCAAGTCCGATTTATTGATCGAATACGGCGGGTTAAATATGGTTCTTAATAAGCTTCATACATATTGCAAAAGTTGAGCTCAGGATTGGTTAGTTACATATCAGCAACTACACCTACTTCTACATTCTTATGCTTATTCTTCTGTTACATTCTGCAGATATTCAGGACTAATCTCACCTCCCTTTCCTCATGTTGCAGCAAGGCCATCCGGCATTCTTGCCTGTCAGCAGTCACTGAATCAGAGACTGCTGACCTCCCTTTCAAGCTTAACCAGCGGCATTAAATCAGTATGGCCTTTCTCAGCTAACCAACTCTTAATAAAATCCTCCACATTTCCCCCGCTTTCTTCTTGAGCAAGGAGATTAGTTTGCCAGGTTTTTGCTATCATACGGCTAACCATGTTTTGAATACAAGTAAAAATACAAGGCAAAATAAGCAAAAACATTAAGATTACACCCAGTAAGCCGATAGCATATGTCACAATGTTCCTTAGCCATGGTCCAAGCCCTAAGCCTTTAAGCCATTCGTCAATTCCTAGACCTTCTTCTTCTTTAAGATTGTGAAGTCCCTGTTGTAGTTCTTTTATCTTAGTATGAATGGACACCGAATGATCAGACAAATTCATACAACACATTCCCTCAAATTCTTCACATCCATGCCCTTGTGCTAAGAGCAAAAAGTCTACAGCAGCTCTATTTTGTAAAACAGCATGGTTAACACTTTGCACATCTGCAGTCATCATGTCCAGAATTTGGGATGTCTGGTTCAGCTCATTTCTTGTCCAGCACCCTAATTGTTTTGCTAAATTCATAGCCTTATTGGCAGATCCTCCTGGTAAGATAGTTGAAACTACTACTTGTCTGAATGTACCCCAAAACTTTGGATCTCCAATCTGGCTGCAGTCCAAGTCATGTATACTACGCTTTTTCCTGTTTGATGTTTGACTGAGCTGCATTAGCAAGGATACATTAGGGTGAAACAAGGACAATTTTCCCAAATAACAGGGTCCACCCTGTGGCTTAGCTGGTACACCATTCCACGCCCTGTCTCCACAAATTAGAAATATTCCTGTAGGTAATTTCATTGGTGCCGTAATGTTTGTGCCGTTACATTGACTGTAATGCTGTGGAGAGAATTCACTCAAATTCAGGGATGAATCCAAGGTGGCCCATGTGTCTTTAGGTTGATTTAAATTCTGGACATCCAAGGGTTTGAAACTAAACCATCCGCCAGCTGTGGTGTTAGACATACTGGCATTTGCACTTCCAAAAAGATCTAATTCTTCAGGAGGAGAACGCAAGGAAGTGTTAAGTGATTGGATTAGTAAACATTGGCGATAGCCATCACTCTGACCTGCAGTATATCCTTGCTGTGCTGGCAATGTGATGTTAGACATGTTACGCATGCATAAGGTTCGATTATTTATTAAACTGCAAAATTCTCCAGGAGACCACACTGGAAGTCCTACCAAGCATGTTCGAAATGGATTAGTAACCCCTCCAAGACCAAGACAAAGTGATGATTGATTAATTTGATTAGCAAGTGTTACCCATAGATTTTCTCTTGGCTGACTGAAGTGTGTTATTCCTACTGCTTTAACTGCTACAGCGTTAAGCAGTATAATAAAAACAAACTTCATTTTTCTTTCCTTTTTGCCTGTTGTTTCTTCCTCTGCTGTCTTTTACTTGACTTGTTAGGCTGATTAAAATGGACCTGAGTCAGTCTTTGAATACACTGATCTAACCCCAAATCAGCATCCTTGCTCACAGGTATAGCATATGGCAAGTTTAAAGGCAAATCAGCTTTCTGCTATAATGCGTGAGGCACTAGTAACTTCAAGCTCTCTAAGTGCTTGCTGCAACTTCCATCTAATATATGCTATAACCACTTGTTCTGCACTCTCAAAAAGCTCCAATCCTGCCCTTCCTGGCAGACCAGTATTTTGTTCAAGAGCTCTAACCCAGACAAAATCTTGAATCCACTTCCCGAAACAAGGTCCACACCATAAATTTGCTATTGTCTTTTGTGAGTACCAATAAATCTTATTACAACCTGCACAAAGCAAAGCTATCCATGCATAGCACTTATCAGCATCCCTTTTGCAAACATAACAAGGAAGTGAATGTAAGTAGGGACCAGTATAAAAATCTGTCTCTTCGACCCAATGCAACCAATTTAATGGTGGTGATTGCAAAGCCTCTTCACCTTTCTTACTATATAAGGCTAATAGTTCAAGCTCTTTCTTTAGCGCAAGGCGTATTTTATTTCGTAATCGTTGTTCCTGCTCGTTATCTTCTTCAATAACTGTATCCTCCCGAGGGTCCCACAAATGTAAAATTGTCCTAATCATAGAAAACTAATTAGCCTTATTTAGAAGAGGTTGCTCCCTTTCTAGCCTTCTTTTTCTTATCAGTTTTCAGTTTTGCTGCTCCTAATTTCACTGGTCCCGTCACTTTCAAACTTAATTTTTGTAATTTTTCAATGCAATGATCTAATGCTCTTTCAGGATTCCCCCTGAAGGGCCCTACAATAGAACGTTGTGTTAAAGGTACTAATTTTCTACACCTTACAGAGATTATACGTGATTTACTTTGAACCTTAATTCTACTTACAACACATTGTACTTCCCAACGATAATAAGCAAGAATTTTTTGTTCAGGAGACTCATAAAGATTTAAAGCGACATACGCATTTAGTCCCGTTTGTCTCCTTAATTCATCTTGCCAGTTTTTACCCCACGTGTGCTCGTGCTCGCAAGTATGACACCATAAATCCCGTAATAATGATTGTTCTATCCAAAAAGTATTATCACAGCCCCCACAACGTAGAGCTATCCAGGCAGCACAATGTGGATCATAACAGTCAAGGCAATGTTCCTTTGCTGGATTTGTTAAACGAAAAGTTGATAATGAGTCAGTAAAACCAATCAACTCCTGGGCCGTCCGATAGTGACATGTCAGTGCTCTGTCCAACACTTTCGAGTGTCCCTTCAGCTGTAGCAGCAGCGGTTGTAGGACTAGAGGCAGTTTCTCCCTCAGTCGCTCCCTGTCCTCCTCTGTGAGGCGATCCACTAGAGGCTGCATCAAAAACAGGTTTAGTCCACTTAGCAGGCACCCACAAAGGTCCTGTAGGTGAAGAAACACAAAGATACCCCCGACCCCAATATAATACTTTCGCAGGTTTTTCCCATAATCCTGTACTCGGGTTCTTATACCTAACCCAGACCTCTGTCTCCTCAGTATTTTTCTGACCTGACCTTGGATGATGTTTAATCGCAGGAGGGGTATCATCTTCTCCAAAAATACATAAATGATTGATCACATACAGAACCTTGGCCAAACATGATTGTGGGTCTGTTAAGTCTTGATGCTTCTCAATATACCGTTTAAGGGTACCGTTTGCTCTTTCCACTATTGCCTGTCCAGTAGAAGAGTGTGGAATACCTGTCACATGCTTAATGGACCACCGATTTAAGAATTTCTGGACCCTAGCACACACAGAAGCTCGACCATTATCTGTTTTGATGCTTCTTGGAACTCCCATAACAGCAAAGCAACTTAACAGGTGCCTAATAACATGTGTAGCTTTTTGTCCTGCCTGAGCCGTAGCCCATATGTAGTGACTATATGTATCTACAGTGACATGCACGTACTTAACTTTACCAAATCTAGGTACCTGTGTAACATCCATTTGCCATTTTTCATTTATTTCCAAACCTCGAGGATTAACTCCCACGCCTAAACCTATTCCTTCATTATGATAACTACATATTGGACATGCTCTAACAATGGCTTTAGCTTCTGATAAACTCAGTTCAAAATGTTTTGCAAGCCCTCTTGCATTTTGATGATATCTGCTATGTGCTTCTCTGGCCAATGTATGCTTGTCAATAGGACAAGAGTTATCAATGGGTAAAGTAACCAATTTGTCTGCACGTTCATTCCCTTCTCCTAAACCTTCAGACCATTTATGGCTCCTAATATGAATCACAGAATACGCTGCACTTCTTTCTCGTAAAGCTTTCCTTAATTGTATCAATAGTTCATACAATCGTTTATTATTCACTTCCTTAATTGCTGCTTCCTCTATTCGTCTGGCTACTCCGGCAACATACATAGAGTCTGTGACCACATTTAAAGGCTCCTGTAAATTAGACACTGCCCATACTACTGCCAACAATTCCAAAGTTTGTAAACTATCTGCAGGATCTGCTGTAAGAAGTTGATGCTTCCATTGTCCTTTTTCTTGCCAGGTGACAGCAGCACGCCTTGATTTCTTTCCCGCATCTGTAAAAGCTGTAATAGCTCCTTCTATAGGGCGTTCTTCCCTCAATGGTCGAGTAATCCAGTTCCATTCTGTCATCCATTGCAAAACTTTAGGCACTAATTTTCTGGTTTCTACTTTAGCAGGTGATGCTAATAATGCTTCCTGCAAGTTCTTTGAATTAATCAAGTACCAGTCTAAAGTCTCTTTCTCCATAGGCAATCTAATGGTAGCAGGTTCTCGACCATCCACTTCAATAATTCTGAGACGCCCTTTTTTGACTAACACAGCCAATTGTTCAATTTTTGAGAATATTGTTCTCTTATGTTGTAGTGATGGTGACAACCATTCCAGAACTCGTATCTCCCCCGTTTTCTCCTGTTGTTGAGAGAGAGCACCAAGCAAATGGCAAGGACTATTCCAAATAGTAAGGTCAATAGGGCAGTCGAGTTGTCGACGAGACACATATCCCTGTTGTACACAATTACTAATTTGTTGCAAGGCAAGATAGTGCTCCTTTGTCAGGTGTACAGGAGTAGTAGGATCAATACCCTTTAACAAAGGCCGCAGAGTTTCTAATAAATGATTTGGTATTCCCACAATAGGTTTTAACCACTGTAAATCTCCCAGCAACTTCTGTGCATCATGCAAAGTTTTAATGTCCAATTGTAATTCCAATTTTTGAGGTATTACTTTTTGATCTGTTAAAGTCCATCCCAGATATTTCCACGGTGTGGTGGTCTGAATTTTCTCAGCAGCAATAACAAGCGAATATGCTGAAAGAGTATCTCTAATACTGTCAATCTGCAGAGAGGAGAATGGTTGTTGCTGGGCAAACAAAATGTCGTCCATGTAATGATATATTATAGTTGCTGGCCACTTACGACGTAGTGGCTGTAATGCAGCATCAACATAAAGCTGACACAACATCGGGGAATTACGCATGCCTTGCGGAAGAGTCGTCCATTCAAATCTTTTATCTGGCTCTCCACGATTTATTGCCGGTAAAGTAAAAGCAAATCTCTTCATATCATCAGGATGCAGCCCAATAGTGAAAAAACAATCCTTTAGATCAATAATTAAAAGTGGCCAGTGTTCTGGGATCATAGCTGGATTTGGAAGACCAGGCTGTAAGGCCCCCATTGATTCCATCTGTTCATTTACAGCCCGTAAATCATGTATCAAACGATATTTCCCTGATTTCTTCTTGATAACAAAAATAGGTGTATTCCAAGGGCTCGTAGAAAGTCGTAAGTGTCCCTGTGAATATTGTTCCTTTACCAATTCATGGGCATGCATAAGACTCTCCCCTTTTAATGGCCATTGCTTAACCATCACCGGTGTATCTGTTTTCCAGGTGAGTGGAATGGGGAAAGTCCAAGCAATGGCAATTACCCCAAAGGGTGATGATTAGTAAACACCACTCCCAATTGTGTTAAAATATCCCTTCCAATTAAACAAGAAACTGTAGGTGGTAATTGAACAACTGAAAACACAGCAGATACTTGTTGATCATCAATACACACTAACAAAAGTGGTGATCTACTTGCTAATGTAAATCCTCCTACTCCGGTGAGCATATTTGATGATGGGAACAGAGGCCAATGTTGTGGCCATGCTTCTGGAGAGATAATGCTGGTATCTGCTCCTGTATCCAATAATCCATAAAGGGTTATGCTTTGATGTCCATGGGTAATTTCCACCTTTTGTTTTGGTCTATTTTGTAAATCCACAGTTAAAAGTGTAACACCAGTAGAGCCAAAACCCTTTTCATCCCGCGTTTGTCCAGTAAATGATGGTATACCAGATGTCATTTGACATAGTGGTATTAATTGTGCAATGCGTTGTCCTTTTGTTATTTTAATAGGAGGATAAAGGGTGTAAACCATAATTTGTATTTCCCCTGTATAATCCGCATCGATAACACCAGGCAATACAAATAATCCCAGCATAGTTATTGAAGAACGTCCTAATAACAATGCTCCACATTTTTGTTCATTCAAAATGAGAGGACCCTTTACTCCAGTTGGTATCCTCTCAGGCCGATTCGTCATTAATGTGACGTCTACTGCTGCTGATAAGTCCAAGCCGAGGCTGCCTTCTGTGGCTGGTTGCAGACAGGGGGTGGCAGCGATGTTGCGTCGGCAGCTGGTGTTTCCGATGTCACGGCGGCTACTTGTGTCTGGGCGTGGCTCGCCTGCTGCGCGCTCCTGGGATAGTTTCCCGACCGGCGCCTACAAGCTGTAGAGTTGTGGGAACTGGATCGGCAGTTGTGACACCATATCCCGGTTGCTTGACATGTTTGTCGCGTGTGTCCCTCACTGCCGCATCTGTAGCACTTGAGGAATGGTCTCGAGCTCTGCGTGACCGCCAGTGAGCCATTTCGGAGAGGAGCAAGAGCAGCTAACACCTGACTTTGAGTAGACTCTGCTTGCTTTTGTAATCCTAACCCTAGCTCCTTTATTGCATCTACTATAAATGCCTGTGAAGCTGTTGGCATTAATGCCATTCGCTCTAATGCTTCCTCAATGGTCCAATTTGCCCCCAAAGTAGCTAACACTCTTTGTGTTGCTGGATTGCTATTTTGAAGAGCACACTGCTTCAATAGCGCCCCTTCATGTAGTCTGCGACACCAGCCCGATCTATAGCAGTAGCTGCCCTGTCTATAAAATTCCCAAATGATTCTTCTCTACCTTGTTTAATGCCCATATAAGTCGGTAACCCTCCTGGTTCTTTAACCATATCTATTGCAGCATGCACTAACCGCATAGACTCTCTAAGCTTATCTGCTCCCGATATCATCTGTGCCTCTGTACGCAAAAATGCCCCTAAGCCCATAAGCTCAGCTACTGTCACTCCATGTAATGGATCTCCTTGAGCTCGCTGTACAGCAACTGACTCATTTACCAAAGCGTGCCAATGTGCATTAAACAGTAACTGCTGATGCTGAGTAAATATCAACCGAACTATTCCTCTTAAATCATTTGGGCATAAAATCTGAGTATTAAAAAGATAATCTAACATTTGCCTAACAGGTTCACTTTTTACTCCAAACTGACTAACTGTAGAACGTAACTGAGCTAGCAGCTTCCAGTCTAAGGGCTCATAGGCTGCTATATTATGCGTAAGGTTCCCCTGTGCATCATATTGTGGTGTATATGTAACCGGACATGCAAGACTAGAGACTACTTCCATCGCCTCGCCATCCCCCATTTGCATTACTTCTTTTGCCACAGCAGCCCAAGCTTCCCTTCTCTGCTTAGCCATCTCCCCCCATAGGTCACTGTGTGCCCCCGGGATAGGATCTGACTCTTTAAGGGTGCTATGCTGCTGGCATTTCGGTACCGAGACCGAGGTTTCCGGCGGGGGATTCAGCCCCCCCGCCGGAGCTGACTCATACTGGGGAAGCGGCGGAGGCAAAGCCGGTGAAACCGGAGCTGGCTCGCGCGGGGGAAGCGGCCCCCCCCCTACCGAAGTCGAGGGTGAAACCGGAGCCGGCTCACGCGGGGGAAGCGGCCCCCCCCCCACCGAAGCCGAGGGTGAAGCCGGAGCTGGCTCGCGCGGGGGAAGCGGCCCCCCCCCCACCGAAGCCGACTCTCGCGGGGGAAGTGGCGGAGGCAAAGCTGGAGACGGAGGTGAAGCTGGCTTGCTCCCACCCCCACCATCCAACCTGCCTGAAGCTGGCGGCGGAGGCGAGCTCTTACCTCCACCATCCAGCCTGCCCTCCTCCCCCAACAGTAAAGGTGCAGACGGTTCCACACTATTTATAGGAAAATCCTGCACACCACTCTGCTGGGGACTCTTAGGCATAAGTATCTGAGTTACAGAAGGTGCCAGGGGATCATCCTCACGACCATACCCTATATTCTTCTTATAAGCTTCTGTTGCCCTTTCTGCTGCCTTTCTCTCAGAAACCTGCTGAAGCAACGTATTATACACCACCCGCCATAACTTGCCAAATTTCTTTGCTGACTTATCATCATCTAACACTGCATCCCACAGGATATCCCCAAACTTTTTCCACTCTGCTATCTCATGAACTGTATGTGGGTTAGCAAAAATCCCTTTAGAATGACCATAAGCTAATAACCCTGGTAACTCCTTTTTTAAATCTACCCCTTTTACTCCTCGCTTTTCTAAATATGAGGAGAATAGGTCGTATGTCGCTTGCCTATCCATACCTATATATCAGCGCGCGCTGTTGCAGCTCTTCCAGGCTCCTGCGACATGTAGAGACTTGAGATACCATTGTAATCCTCAAGGGTGCTATTAAAATCCGGCACCGTCCCGGCTGCAAGGACTCTCACCCAACTTCCTCGACCGTGGCGAATTTATAATCCAAAAGAGCGAACGTTCAGAATGCTGCCTTTGCCCGCATTCTCCACCATTTGTCGGAGGAAGGAGACCCAGACACCAATTGGTTCATCCAAGTCCGATTTATTGATCGAATACGGCGGGTTAAATATGGTTCTTAATAAGCTTCATACATATTGCAAAAGTTGAGCTCAGGATTGGTTAGTTACATATCAGCAACTACACCTACTTCTACATTCTTGTGCTTATTCTTCTGTTACATTCTGCAGATATTCAGGACTAATCTCACCTCCCTTTCCTCATGTTGCAGCAAGGCCATCCAGCATTCTTGCCTGTCAGCAGTCACTGAATCAGAGACTGCTGACCTCCCTTTCAAGCTTAACCAGCGGCATTAAATCAGTATGGCCTTTCTCAGCTAACCAACTCTTAATAAAATCCTCCACAGCTGCCATTCGAGGCTCTGTCAGGGGCCACTGCTCAACCCATACAGGGTCTGATGATTTCCAAGTCAATTTGATTGCCAGCGGAGGGTGTACGGCAGTGGCCCTCATGATAAATTTGTGATCCGAAATCCTAGCAAGGAGAGAACATCCCTTCCTAACAGGGGTGGAGAATTCTGCAAAATGTAGGGGTAGATTGCTACTGTCTGTTCTGGTCCCTTTTTCGTGTGAAGTGTTATAGCCACCAGCTGGGTGCTTTTCCACGCCCGGGACTGCCCCCCCACTCCGTTCACTGGGGGGACTTCTTTGAATTGCCAATGTCCGGGCCAATGCGTTTGGGGAATAATCGTGCAGTCTGATCCCGTGTCCGCCCAAAACTGAAGCCCTATGACGTGAGGATCTTGGCTGCCGTAAAGGCGGCATGTCCCCCACACCATCAAGGGCTCCTTCCCTATTTTCATGACCAAGGCCACCCAGGGATCCCGCTCTGGGGCGTCCCCTGCTGGCCCTGTGACTCCGGCACGGCTTGTGGTGGTGGGGGGTGCGAAGGTATTGAGGATGCTGCACAGCTCTGCCATTGTATTGCCGGGGGGGATGCAAAGGTGACTGCTCCCTGTGGGGGCATAGGGTATGAGAGTCCCCTGCCCCACTGGGGGTTGCTGTAGCTGGGCCGCTGCATATTCCAGGTGGGAGGGGGCTGAACACGGCCCGGCCACCCCCTCCCTCTCCCGTTTCCCTGGGGCCTGGATCTGCATTCCTTAGCTAAATGCCCCTTCCTTCCACACCCCCAGCACGGTCCCCTGCCTCCCGCTTGGCGTGGTGGAACAGCTGCTGATAGGCGGCTTGGCTGGGGGCAGTTTGCTGCCAAGTGGCCTGCCTGGCCACACTTAAGGCACGCCATCACGCTGGTTATTGCAGTTTGAACTGCTGCTTGGATGGGAGCTAGGTGTTCCTCCTTTGCAACGTGTCTGATCATGGCAGCTATATTGGACCCCTGTGGCAGTGATCTTAAAATGTCCTTAGTGGCTGAGTTGCATTGCTGGCGTAAGCACTCTGCCAGCACGGGACCCTTTGCCTCTGAGGGTAATGCAGAGGAATCTAATGCAGCCTGTAGCTTATCCACGAATTGAGTGAAGCTCTCACTCTCACCCTGTTTTATGGAAGACCATGGAGAGGGTTTGGCTACCACTTTAGAAGCGTCACGGATGGCTTCTCGGGCAGCTCGGGTCGTTGTCATGACCTCATGGGCTCGCAGGCCCTCAGCCTGTTGCTGGGGGGTGATCATAGTGGGGTCTGTGCCCATAAGCCTCTGTATGCTGGAACCGTGCAGTGGATGGTCTGCCCCTGTTACCAAGGCTAGCTGTTTCATGCAATTGTCCTCCCATTCTTGTTTGAACACGATCATCCCTGCACCATCAAATATCATTCTACATGTCTGCTTAATATCGAAGGGAAGCATGTCGTCCCCACCAAAAAGGCCGTCTATAAGTGTGCAAACCATGGCAGAATTAATTCCCTTATCCGCAATCGCTTTAACAATTGCCTGCACATCTTTCGGATTGACTGGTGAATAAGTCCTTTGGTTTCCGCCTGCCCCCCCCACACGAACCGGGAACACTAAAGTGGCAGACGGAGCCCATTCCGCGCAAGCCATTTTTATTTTCCGCCAATTTGTGAGCGGGGTTTGGTTTTTCTCTGGTAACACCTTCACCCAAGCGGGAGCACTGTGGCTAGTGACCTTACATGCCGCTTCTCTCTCTCTGTTAAAGCCGTAATCCAGATCGGAATCCTCCGATCCTATCTCGGACTCGGAGCTCGAGCCCGAGTCCGAGCCGGAAGTTGAATAAAGAGACGCTTCCGGGCTGCTCTGCCTTTTCCCCGGACTCCGACCCCGCCCCCTCCTGCGGGGGTCGGGCCGTTCCCTCTCCCTGGGGTCCCCCCGCCTCCTGCTGGGGGAGGTCCTTGCCCTATAAGGACCTAATTTGAACTGAGGGCTCTGGTTGATCTTACGCGTCTCCGCGGGGGCCGCCCCGTCTCCCCGCTCGCCCGCGCATGCGTTGTTAAGCGGGCTGACCGCGCTTCCGCCCCCCGCCTCCTCCTTTCCGCCCGGACCACGCGGTTCGGCGCCATTTTCAAACGCATAAGGTGGGGGGGCGTTTTTATCGGTCCCTACGGGGTCCGCCAATTCGGCCGCGTTCCGCGCCTCCTCGGCGAGCCCCCGCCAGAACGTCCGCGGGTGTTCCCCCCCCTCCGATGGTGAATCCGCTCGCTGAGGGGGGTTTGGCGTTCGCGCCTCCACGCGCCCGCCCGGGACAGGCCCCTCCGCGGTTTGTGTCGCCGCGCCCACCCCCAACTGCGGCATGGCTAATAAACAAGTTCGCGCGGCTATCCAGGTTTCTTGCTCTTGTCGAGCCTTTTGCAGAGCCTGGACAACCCTGCCCCACGATTTTAGGGCTTTCCCTGAGCCCAAGGACATGGTGTCCTCCGCCAGGGCTTTTGTACAATTATCCCACACGTCCGAATGTAGGACGTCCACGGGGCTTTCAATAGCCCCAAGCTTAATCAGTCTCGGCAAAGCGAGAGATAAATCCCTAAGTTTACATTCTATACCCCATTGTGCATGCATCTCTGTTACGACCTTCGCAATGGCTTCCATGGTCCACGCTGGTCCGGAGGCGTCCCTCCCGCTGTGGTCAGACCTGCTGCCAGCAGCCGCTGATCTCTGGCCAGGAGAGTTCCCGAACCCCGGGGGCTGCAGCAGTCCCGGGTTCGGCACCAATTTGTTGCCTTCTGATGCAAGGCAGGCGACCTGGTTCAGACGAACAGCACGGCAGCCCTCTCACTAGGGCCACTCGGGCCAATGACACACGCAGACATCAATGTGATGGACGGTAAAAAGGCGTTTATTATGTCGTCTCTTGGGTTTTTAGAGTCTAAGGGGTCTCTACGTCAGCATGGGTCTGTCTTTACCTTCTATGGTTAGTAAGAGGTGGACTGTTACTGGGTAGGGGATGGAAAGTTACTGGAATTTGGTTAGGCGGGTTACATTCCTATGTAAGTTTCTTATCTATGGGAGGCAGATGGTCTTATCTAAGGGGATCTGAGGGTCCTGGCTTTCCGTGACATCGCAAGATCTTCCGCAGCGCCTTTCCCTGTCTACCACAAGAGAGGCTAAAGACGAAGGTACGGTGCTCTGCAGAGCTAAGCACAGCTCCCGGGCCTCTTTCGGCAGAAGACACACACTGCAGAGCACTGTGAGCGGCAGAATCGTCTTTGCGCGAAGAAGCAGCTTCTTCGTCTCCGGGAGCCGGAGAGAGCGGCAACTTCGCAAAGGTGATGAAACAAGCTGTACAACACTGCGATTGTGTGCGCAGCTTGCCAACTGAGAGAAAACAGTACCTGACCACTCTCCTGCCTTTTCTAATCACATGAACATTCGATTGGAAGCTGTTTTGGACAACTTTCTTTCTTTTCTTGCAAAACACTCGGCAGACCTCCGTGCAGCCTCTAGAAGACGATGGGAGATGTTTTTTGTGCTGGCACAGTTTCTCCTTGCCAGACAGAGTGGAAAAGCTTTTTGCTAAGATGTAGACGAGAAGAGAGGCTAAAGACGAAGGTACGGTGCTCTGCAGAGCTAAGCACAGCTCCCGGGCCTCTTTCGGCAGAAGACAAACACTGCAGAGCACTGTGAGCGGCAGAATCGTCTTTGCGCGAAGAAGCAGCTTCTTCGTCTCCGGGAGCCGGAGAGAGCGGCAACTTCGCAAAGGTGATGAAACAAGCTGTACAACACTGCGATTGTGTGCGCAGCTTGCCAACTGAGAGAAAACAGTACCTGACCACTCTCCTGCCTTTTCTATTCACATGAATATTCGATTGCAAGCTGTTTTGGACAACTTTCTTTCTCTTCTTGCAAAACACTCGGCAGACCTCCGTGCAGCCTCTAGAACACGATAGGAGATGTTTTCTGTGCTGGCACAGTTTCTCCTTGCCAGACAGAGTGGAAAAGCTTTTTGCTAAGATGTAGACGAGAAGAGAGGCTAAAGACGAAGGTACGGTGCTCTGCAGAGCTAAGCACCGCTCCCGGGCGTCTTTCGGCAGAAGGCGCACACCGCAGAGCACTGTGAGTGGCAGAATCGTCTTTGCGCGAAGAAGCAGCTTCTTCGTCCAGGGAGCCGGAGAGAGCGGCAACTTCGCAAAGGTGATGAAACAAGCTGTACAACACTGCGATTGTGTGCGCAGCTTGCCAACTGAGAGAAAACAGTACCTGACCACTCTCCTGCCTTTTCTATTCACATGAACATTCGATTGCAAGCTGTTTTGGACAACTTTCTTTCTCTTCTTGCAAAACACTCAGCAGACCTCCGTGCAGCCTCTAGAACACGATGGGAGATGTTTTCTGTGCTGGCACAGTTTCTCCTTGCCAGACTGAGTGGAAAAGCTTTTTGCTAAGATGTAGACGAGAAGAGAGGCTAAAGACGAAGGTACGGTGCTCTGCAGATATAAGCACAGTTCCCGGGCCTCTTTCGGCAGAAGACACACACTGCAGAGCACTGTGAGCGGCAGAATCCTCTTTGCGCGAAGAAGCAGCTTCTTCGTCTCCGGGAGCCGGAGAGAGCGGCAACTTCGCAAAGGTGATGAAACAAGCTGTACAACACTGCGATTGTGTGTGCAGCTTGCCAACTGAGAGAAAACAGTACCTGACCACTCTCCTGCCTTTTCTAATCACATGAACATTCGATTGGAAGCTGTTTTGGACAACTTTCTTTCTCTTCTTGCAAAACACTCGGCAGACCTCCGTGCAGCCTCTAGAAGACGATGGGAGATGTTTTCTGTGCTGGCACAGTTTCTCCTTGCCAGACAGAGTGGAAAAGCTTTTTGCTAAGATGTAGACGAGAAGAGAGGCTAAAGACGAAGGTACGGTGCTCTGCAGAGCTAAGCACAGCTCCCGGGCCTCTTTCGGCAGAAGACACACACTGCAGAGCACTGTGAGCGGCAGAATCGTCTTTGCGCGAAGAAGCAGCTTCTTCGTCTCCGGGAGCCGGAGAGAGCGGCAACTTCGCAAAGGTGATGAAACAAGCTGTACAACACTGCGATTGTGTGCGCAGCTTGCCAACTGAGAGAAAACAGTACCTGACCACTCTCCTGCCTTTTCTAATCACATGAACATTCGATTGCAAGCTGTTTTGGACAACTTTCTTTCTCTTCTTGCAAAACACTCGGCAGACCTCCGTGCAGCCTCCAGAACACGATGGGAGATGTTTTCTGTGCTGGCAAAGTTTCTCCTTGCCAGACAGAGTGGAAAAGCTTTTTGCTAAGATGTAGACGAGAAGAGAGGCTAAAGACGAAGGTACGGTGCTCTGCAGAGCTAAGCACCGCTCCCGGGCCTCTTTCGGCAGAAGACACACACTGCAGAGCACTGTGAGCGGCAGAATCGTCTTTGCGCGAAGAAGCAGCTTCTTCGTCTCCGGGAGCCGGAGAGAGCGGCAACTTCGCAAAGGTGATGAAACAAGCTGTACAACACTGCGATTGTGTGCGCAGCTTGCCAACTGAGAGAAAACAATACCTGACCACTCTCCTGCCTTTTCTAATCACATGAACATTCGATTGCAAGCTGTTTTGGACAACTTTCTTTCTCTTCTTGCAAAACACTCGGCAGACCTCCGTGCAGCTTCTAGAACACGATGGGAGATATTTTCTGTGCTGGCACAGTTTCTCCTTGCCAGACAGACTGGAAAAGCTTTTTGCTAAGATGTAGACGAGAAGAGAGGCTAAAGACGAAGGTACGGTGCTCTGCAGAGCTAAGCACAGCTCCCGGGCCTCTTTCGGCAGAAGACACACACAGCAGAGCTCTGTGAGCGGCAGAATCGTCTTTGCGCGAAGAAGCAGCTTCTTCGTCTCCGGGAGCCGGAGAGAGCGGCAACTTCGCAAAGGTGATGAAACAAGCTGTACAACACTGCGATTGTGTGCGCAGCTTGCCAACTGAGAGAAAACAGTACCTGACCACTCTACTGCCTTTTCTATTCACATGAACATTCGATTGCCAGCTGTTTTGGACAACTTTCTTTCTCTTCTTGCAAAACACTCGGCAGACCTCCGTGCAGCCTCTAGAAGACGATGGGAGATGTTTTCTGTGCTGGCACAGTTTCTCCTTGCCAGACAGAGTGGAAAAGCTTTTTGCTAAGATGTAGACGAGAAGAGAGGCTAAAGACGAAGGTACGGTGCTCTGCAGAGCTAAGCACCGCTCCCGGACCTCTTTCGGCAGAAGCCGCACACCACAGAGCACTGTGAGCGGCAGAATCGTCTTAGCGCGAAGAAGCAGCTTCTTCGTCCCCCGGAGCCGGAGAGAGCGGCAACTTCGCAAAGGTGATGAAACAAGCTGTACAACACTGCGATTGTGTGCGCAGCTTGCCAACTGAGAGAAAACAGTACCTGACCACTCTACTGTCTTTTCTATTCACATGAACATTCGATTGCCAGCTGTTTTGGACAACTTTCTTTCTCTTCTTGCAAAACATTCGGCAGACCTCCGTGCAGCCTCTAGAACACGATGGGAGATGTTTTTTGTGCTGGCACAGTTTCTCCTTGCCAGACAGAGTGGAAAAGCTTTTTGCTAATATGTAGACGAGAAGAGAGGCTAAAGACGAAGGTACGGTGCTCTGCAGAGCTAAGCACAGCTCCCGGGCCTCTTTCGGCAGAAGACACACACTGCAGAGCACTGTGAGCGGCAGAATCGTCTTTGCGCGAAGAAGCAGCTTCTTCGTCCGGGGGGCCGGAGAGAGCGGCAACTTCGCAAAGGTGATGAAACAAGCTGTACAACACTGCGATTGTGTGCGCAGCTTGCCAACTGAGAGAAAACAGTACCTGACCACTCTCCTGCCTTTTCTATTCACATGAACATTCGATTGCAAGCTGTTTTGGACAACTTTCTTTCTCTTCTTGCAAAACACTCGGCAGACCTCCGTGCAGCCTCTAGAAGACGATGGGAGATGTTTTCTGTGCTGGCACAGTTTCTCCTTGCCAGACTGAGTGGAAAAGCTTTTTGCTAAGATGTAGACGAGAAGAGAGGCTAAAGACGAAGGTACGGTGGTCTGCAGAGATAAGCACAGTTCCCGGGCCTCTTTCGGCAGAAGACACACACTGCAGAGCACTGTGAGCGGCAGAATCATCTTTGCGCGAAGAAGCAGCTTCTTCGTCTCCGGGAGCCGGAGAGAGCGGCAACTTCGCAAAGGTGATGAAACAAGCTGTACAACACTGCGATTGTGTGCGCAGCTTGCCAACTGAGAGAAAACAGTACCTGACCACTCTCCTGCCTTTTCTATTCACATGAACATTCGATTGCAAGCTGTTTTGGACAACTTTCTTTCTCTTCTTGCAAAACACTCGGCAGACCTCCGTGCAGCCTCTAGAAGACGATGGGAGATGTTTTCTGTGCTGGCACAGTTTCTCCTTGCCAGACAGAGTGGAAAAGCTTTTTGCTAAGATGTAGACGAGAAGAGAGGCTAAAGACGAAGGTACGGTGCTCTGCAGAGCTAAGCACAGCTCCCGGGCCTCTTTCGGCAGAAGACTCACACTGCAGAGCACTGTGAGCGGCAGAATCGTCTTTGCGCGAAGAAGCAGCTTCTTCGTCTCCGGGAGCCGGAGAGAGCGGCAACTTCGCAAAGGTGATGAAACAAGCTGTACAACACTGCGATTGTGTGCGCAGCTTGCCAACTGAGAGAAAACAGTACCTGACCACTCTCCTGCCTTTTCTATACACATGAATATTCGATTGCAAGCTGTTTTGGACAACTTTCTTTCTCTTCTTGCAAAACACTCGGCAGACCTCCGTGCAGCTTCTAGAACACGATGGGAGATGTTTTCTGTGCTGGCACAGTTTCTCCTTGCCAGACAGAGTGGAAAAGCTTTTTGCTAAGATGTAGACGAGAAGAGAGGCTAAAGACGAAGGTACGGTGCTCTGCAGAGCTAAGCACAGCTCCCGGGCCTCTTTCGGCAGAAGACACACACTGCAGAGCACTGTGAGCGGCAGAATCGTCTTTGCGCGAAGAAGCAGCTTCTTCGTCTCCGGGAGCCGGAGAGAGCGGCACCTTCGCAAAGGTGATGAAACAAGCTGTACAACACTGCGATTGTGTGCGCAGCTTGCCAACTGAGAGAAAACAGTACCTGACCACTCTCCTGCCTTTTCTATTCACATGAACATTCGATTGCAAGCTGTTTTGGACAACTTTCTTTCTCTTCTTGCAAAACACTCGGCAGACCTCCGTGCAGCTTCTAGAACACGATGGGAGATGTTTTCTGTGCTGGCACAGTTTCTCCTTGCCAGACAGAGTGGAAAAGCTTTTTGCTAAGATGTAGACGAGAAGAGAGGCTAAAGACGAAGGTACGGTGCTCTGCAGAGCTAAGCACAGCTCCCGGGCCTCTTTCGGCAGAAGACACACACTGCAGAGCACTGTGAGCGGCAGAATCGTCTTTGCGCGAAGAAGCAGCTTCTTCGTCTCCGGGAGCCGGAGAGAGCGGCAACTTCGCAAAGGTGATGAAACAAGCTGTACAACACTGCGATTGTGTGCGCAGCTTGCCAACTGAGAGAAAACAGTACCTGACCACTCTCCTGCCTTTTGTAATCACATGAACATTCGATTGCAAGCTGTTTTGGACAACTTTCTTTCTCTTCTTGCAAAACACTCGGCAGACCTCCGTGCAGCTTCTAGAACACGATGGGAGATGTTTTCTGTGCTGGCACAGTTTCTCCTTGCCAGACAGAGTGGAAAAGCTTTTTGCTAAGATGTAGACGAGAAGAGAGGCTAAAGACGAAGGTACGGTGCTCTGCAGAGCTAAGCACCGCTCCCGGACCTCTTTCGGCAGAAGCCGCACACCACAGAGCACTGTGAGCGGCAGAATCGTCTTAGCGCGAAGAAGCAGCTTCTTCGTCCCCCGGAGCCGGAGAGAGCGGCAACTTCGCAAAGGTGATGAAACAAGCTGTACAACACTGCGATTGTGTGCGCAGCTTGCCAACTGAGACAAAACAGTACCTGACCACTCTCCTGCCTTTTCTAATCACATGAACATTCGATTGGAAGCTGTTTTGGACAACTTTCTTTCTCTTCTTGCAAAACACTCGGCAGACCTCCGTGCAGCCTCTAGAACACGATGGGAGATGTTTTCTGTGCTGGCACAGTTTCTCCTTGCCAGACAGAGTGGAAAAGCTTTTTGCTAAGATTTAGACAAGAGCAGACGCTAAAGACGAAGGTACGGTGCTCTGCAGAGCTAAGCACAGCTCCCGGGCCTCTTTCGGCAGAAGACAAACACTGCAGAGCACTGTGAGCGGCAGAATCGTCTTTGCGCGAAGAAGCAGCTTCTTCGTCTCCGGGAGCCGGAGAGAGCGGCAACTTCGCAAAGGTGATGAAACAAGCTGTACAACACTGCGATTGTGTGCGCAGCTTGCCAACTGAGAGAAAACAGTACCTGACCACTCTCCTGCCTTTTCTATTCACATGAACATTCGATTGCAAGCTGTTTTGGACAACTTTCTTTCTCTTCTTGCAAAACACTCGGCAGACCTCCGTGCAGCCTCTAGAAGACGATGGGAGATGTTTTCTGTGCTGGCACAGTTTCTCCTTGCCAGACAGAGTGGAAAAGCTTTTTGCTAAGATGTAGACGAGAAGAGAGGCTAAAGACGAAGGTACGGTGCTCTGCAGAGCTAAGCACCGCTCCCGGACCTCTTTCGGCAGAAGGCGCACACCGCAGAGCACTGTGAGCGGCAGAATCGTCTTAGCGCGAAGAAGCAGCTTCTTCGTCCCCCGGAGCCGGAGAGAGCGGCAACTTCGCAAAGGTGATGAAACAAGCTGTACAACACTGCGATTGTGTGCGCAGCTTGCCAACTGAGAGAAAACAGTACCTGACCACTCTCCTGCCTTTTCTATTCACATGAACATTCGATTGCAAGCTGTTTTGGACAACTTTCTTTCTCTTCTTGCAAAACACTCGGCAGACCTCCGTGCAGCCTCTAGAACACGATGGGAGATGTTTTTTGTGCTGGCAAAGTTTCTCCTTGCCAGACAGAGTGGAAAAGCTTTTTGCTAAGATGTAGACGAGAAGAGAGGCTAAAGACGAAGGTACGGTGCTCTGCAGAGCTAAGCACAGCTCCCGGACCTCCTTCGGCAGAAGCCGCACACCGCAGAGCACTGTGAGCGGCAGAATCGTCTTAGCGCGAAGAAGCAGCTTCTTCGTCTCCGGGAGCCGGAGAGAGCGGCAACTTCGCAAAGGTGATGAAACAAGCTGTACAACACTGCGATTGTGTGCGCAGCTTGCCAACTGAGAGAAAACAGTACCTGACCACTCTCCTGCCTTTTCTAATCACATGAACATTCGATTGGAAGCTGTTTTGGACAACTTTCTTTCTCTTCTTGCAAAACACTCGGCAGACCTCCGTGCAGCCTCTAGAACACGATGGGAGATGTTTTCTGTGCTGGCACAGTTTCTCCTTGCCAGACAGAGTGGAAAAGCTTTTTGCTAAGATGTAGACAAGAGCAGACGCTAAAGACGAAGGTACGGTGCTCTGCAGAGCTAAGCACAGCTCCCGGGCCTCTTTCGGCAGAAGACACACACAGCAGAGCTCTGTGAGCGGCAGAATCGTCTTTGCGCGAAGAAGCAGCTTCTTCGTCTCCGGGAGCCGGAGAGAGCGGCACCTTCGCAAAGGTGATGAAACAAGCTGTACAACACTGCGATTGTGTGCGCAGCTTGCCAACTGAGAGAAAACAGTACCTGACCACTCTCCTGCCTTTTCTATTCACATGAACATTCGATTGCAAGCTGTTTTGGACAACTTTCTTTCTCTTCTTGCAAAACACTCGGCAGACCTCCGTGCAGCTTCTAGAACACGATGGGAGATGTTTTCTGTGCTGGCACAGTTTCTCCTTGCCAGACAGAGTGGAAAAGCTTTTTGCTAAGATGTAGACGAGAAGAGAGGCTAAAGACGAAGGTACGGTGCTCTGCAGAGCTAAGCACAGCTCCCGGGCCTCTTTCGGCAGAAGACACACACTGCAGAGCACTGTGAGCGGCAGAATCGTCTTTGCGCGAAGAAGCAGCTTCTTCGTCTCCGGGAGCCGGAGAGAGCGGCAACTTCGCAAAGGTGATGAAACAAGCTGTACAACACTGCGATTGTGTGCGCAGCTTGCCAACTGAGAGAAAACAGTACCTGACCACTCTCCTGCCTTTTGTAATCACATGAACATTCGATTGCAAGCTGTTTTGGACAACTTTCTTTCTCTTCTTGCAAAACACTCGGCAGACCTCCGTGCAGCTTCTAGAACACGATGGGAGATGTTTTCTGTGCTGGCACAGTTTCTCCTTGCCAGACAGAGTGGAAAAGCTTTTTGCTAAGATGTAGACGAGAAGAGAGGCTAAAGACGAAGGTACGGTGCTCTGCAGAGCTAAGCACCGCTCCCGGACCTCTTTCGGCAGAAGCCGCACACCACAGAGCACTGTGAGCGGCAGAATCGTCTTAGCGCGAAGAAGCAGCTTCTTCGTCCCCCGGAGCCGGAGAGAGCGGCAACTTCGCAAAGGTGATGAAACAAGCTGTACAACACTGCGATTGTGTGCGCAGCTTGCCAACTGAGACAAAACAGTACCTGACCACTCTCCTGCCTTTTCTAATCACATGAACATTCGATTGGAAGCTGTTTTGGACAACTTTCTTTCTCTTCTTGCAAAACACTCGGCAGACCTCCGTGCAGCCTCTAGAACACGATGGGAGATGTTTTCTGTGCTGGCACAGTTTCTCCTTGCCAGACAGAGTGGAAAAGCTTTTTGCTAAGATTTAGACAAGAGCAGACGCTAAAGACGAAGGTACGGTGCTCTGCAGAGCTAAGCACAGCTCCCGGGCCTCTTTCGGCAGAAGACAAACACTGCAGAGCACTGTGAGCGGCAGAATCGTCTTTGCGCGAAGAAGCAGCTTCTTCGTCTCCGGGAGCCGGAGAGAGCGGCAACTTCGCAAAGGTGATGAAACAAGCTGTACAACACTGCGATTGTGTGCGCAGCTTGCCAACTGAGAGAAAACAGTACCTGACCACTCTCCTGCCTTTTCTATTCACATGAACATTCGATTGCAAGCTGTTTTGGACAACTTTCTTTCTCTTCTTGCAAAACACTCGGCAGACCTCCGTGCAGCCTCTAGAAGACGATGGGAGATGTTTTCTGTGCTGGCACAGTTTCTCCTTGCCAGACAGAGTGGAAAAGCTTTTTGCTAAGATGTAGACGAGAAGAGAGGCTAAAGACGAAGGTACGGTGCTCTGCAGAGCTAAGCACCGCTCCCGGACCTCTTTCGGCAGAAGGCGCACACCGCAGAGCACTGTGAGCGGCAGAATCGTCTTAGCGCGAAGAAGCAGCTTCTTCGTCCCCCGGAGCCGGAGAGAGCGGCAACTTCGCAAAGGTGATGAAACAAGCTGTACAACACTGCGATTGTGTGCGCAGCTTGCCAACTGAGAGAAAACAGTACCTGACCACTCTCCTGCCTTTTCTATTCACATGAACATTCGATTGCAAGCTGTTTTGGACAACTTTCTTTCTCTTCTTGCAAAACACTCGGCAGACCTCCGTGCAGCCTCTAGAACACGATGGGAGATGTTTTTTGTGCTGGCAAAGTTTCTCCTTGCCAGACAGAGTGGAAAAGCTTTTTGCTAAGATGTAGACGAGAAGAGAGGCTAAAGACGAAGGTACGGTGCTCTGCAGAGCTAAGCACAGCTCCCGGACCTCCTTCGGCAGAAGCCGCACACCGCAGAGCACTGTGAGCGGCAGAATCGTCTTTGCGCGAAGAAGCAGCTTCTTCGTCTCCGGGAGCCGGAGAGAGCGGCAACTTCGCAAAGGTGATGAAACAAGCTGTACAACACTGCGATTGTGTGCGCAGCTTGCCAACTGAGAGAAAACAGTACCTGACCACTCTCCTGCCTTTTCTAATCACATGAACATTCGATTGGAAGCTGTTTTGGACAACTTTCTTTCTCTTCTTGCAAAACACTCGGCAGACCTCCGTGCAGCCTCTAGAACACGATGGGAGATGTTTTCTGTGCTGGCACAGTTTCTCCTTGCCAGACAGAGTGGAAAAGCTTTTTGCTAAGATGTAGACAAGAGCAGACGCTAAAGACGAAGGTACGGTGCTCTGCAGAGCTAAGCACAGCTCCCGGGCCTCTTTCGGCAGAAGACACACACAGCAGAGCTCTGTGAGCGGCAGAATCGTCTTTGCGCGAAGAAGCAGCTTCTTCGTCTCCGGGAGCCGGAGAGAGCGGCAACTTCGCAAAGGTGATGAAACAAGCTGTACAACACTGCGATTGTGTGCGCAGCTTGCCAACTGAGAGAAAACAATACCTGACCACTCTCCTGCCTTTTCTATTCACATGAACATTCGATTGCAAGCTGTTTTGGACAACTTTCTTTCTCTTCTTGCAAAACACTCGGCAGACCTCCGTGCAGCTTCTAGAACACGATGGGAGATATTTTCTGTGCTGGCACAGTTTCTCCTTGCCAGACAGACTGGAAAAGATTTTTGCTAAGATGTAGACGAGAAGAGAGGCTAAAGACGAAGGTACGGTGCTCTGCAGAGCTAAGCACAGCTCCCGGGCCTCTTTCGGCAGAAGACACACACAGCAGAGCTCTGTGAGCGGCAGAATCGTCTTTGCGCGAAGAAGCAGCTTCTTCGTCTCCGGGAGCCGGAGAGAGCGGCAACTTCGCAAAGGTGATGAAACAAGCTGTACAACACTGCGATTGTGTGCGCAGCTTGCCAACTGAGAGAAAACAGTACCTGACCACTCTACTGCCTTTTCTATTCACATGAACATTCGATTGCCAGCTGTTTTGGACAACTTTCTTTCTCTTCTTGCAAAACACTCGGCAGACCTCCGTGCAGCCTCTAGAAGACGATGGGAGATGTTTTCTGTGCTGGCACAGTTTCTCCTTGCCAGACAGAGTGGAAAAGCTTTTTGCTAAGATGTAGACGAGAAGAGAGGCTAAAGACGAAGGTACGGTGCTCTGCAGAGCTAAGCACCGCTCCCGGACCTCTTTCGGCAGAAGCCGCACACCACAGAGCACTGTGAGCGGCAGAATCGTCTTAGCGCGAAGAAGCAGCTTCTTCGTCCCCCGGAGCCGGAGAGAGCGGCAACTTCGCAAAGGTGATGAAACAAGCTGTACAACACTGCGATTGTGTGCGCAGCTTGCCAACTGAGAGAAAACAGTACCTGACCACTCTACTGTCTTTTCTATTCACATGAACATTCGATTGCCAGCTGTTTTGGACAACTTTCTTTCTCTTCTTGCAAAACATTCGGCAGACCTCCGTGCAGCCTCTAGAACACGATGGGAGATGTTTTTTGTGCTGGCACAGTTTCTCCTTGCCAGACAGAGTGGAAAAGCTTTTTGCTAATATGTAGACGAGAAGAGAGGCTAAAGACGAAGGTACGGTGCTCTGCAGAGCTAAGCACAGCTCCCGGGCCTCTTTCGGCAGAAGACACACACTGCAGAGCACTGTGAGCGGCAGAATCGTCTTTGCGCGAAGAAGCAGCTTCTTCGTCCGGGGGGCCGGAGAGAGCGGCAACTTCGCAAAGGTGATGAAACAAGCTGTACAACACTGCGATTGTGTGCGCAGCTTGCCAACTGAGAGAAAACAGTACCTGACCACTCTCCTGCCTTTTCTATTCACATGAACATTCGATTGCAAGCTGTTTTGGACAACTTTCTTTCTCTTCTTGCAAAACACTCGGCAGACCTCCGTGCAGCCTCTAGAAGACGATGGGAGATGTTTTCTGTGCTGGCACAGTTTCTCCTTGCCAGACTGAGTGGAAAAGCTTTTTGCTAAGATGTAGACGAGAAGAGAGGCTAAAGACGAAGGTACGGTGGTCTGCAGAGATAAGCACAGTTCCCGGGCCTCTTTCGGCAGAAGACACACACTGCAGAGCACTGTGAGCGGCAGAATCATCTTTGCGCGAAGAAGCAGCTTCTTCGTCTCCGGGAGCCGGAGAGAGCGGCAACTTCGCAAAGGTGATGAAACAAGCTGTACAACACTGCGATTGTGTGCGCAGCTTGCCAACTGAGAGAAAACAGTACCTGACCACTCTCCTGCCTTTTCTATTCACATGAACATTCGATTGCAAGCTGTTTTGGACAACTTTCTTTCTCTTCTTGCAAAACACTCGGCAGACCTCCGTGCAGCCTCTAGAAGACGATGGGAGATGTTTTCTGTGCTGGCACAGTTTCTCCTTGCCAGACAGAGTGGAAAAGCTTTTTGCTAAGATGTAGACGAGAAGAGAGGCTAAAGACGAAGGTACGGTGCTCTGCAGAGCTAAGCACAGCTCCCGGGCCTCTTTCGGCAGAAGACTCACACTGCAGAGCACTGTGAGCGGCAGAATCGTCTTTGCGCGAAGAAGCAGCTTCTTCGTCTCCGGGAGCCGGAGAGAGCGGCAACTTCGCAAAGGTGATGAAACAAGCTGTACAACACTGCGATTGTGTGCGCAGCTTGCCAACTGAGAGAAAACAGTACCTGACCACTCTCCTGCCTTTTCTATACACATGAATATTCGATTGCAAGCTGTTTTGGACAACTTTCTTTCTCTTCTTGCAAAACACTCGGCAGACCTCCGTGCAGCTTCTAGAACACGATGGGAGATGTTTTCTGTGCTGGCACAGTTTCTCCTTGCCAGACAGAGTGGAAAAGCTTTTTGCTAAGATGTAGACGAGAAGAGAGGCTAAAGACGAAGGTACGGTGCTCTGCAGAGCTAAGCACAGCTCCCGGGCCTCTTTCGGCAGAAGACACACACTGCAGAGCACTGTGAGCGGCAGAATCGTCTTTGCGCGAAGAAGCAGCTTCTTCGTCTCCGGGAGCCGGAGAGAGCGGCACCTTCGCAAAGGTGATGAAACAAGCTGTACAACACTGCGATTGTGTGCGCAGCTTGCCAACTGAGAGAAAACAGTACCTGACCACTCTCCTGCCTTTTCTATTCACATGAACATTCGATTGCAAGCTGTTTTGGACAACTTTCTTTCTCTTCTTGCAAAACACTCGGCAGACCTCCGTGCAGCTTCTAGAACACGATGGGAGATGTTTTCTGTGCTGGCACAGTTTCTCCTTGCCAGACAGAGTGGAAAAGCTTTTTGCTAAGATGTAGACGAGAAGAGAGGCTAAAGACGAAGGTACGGTGCTCTGCAGAGCTAAGCACAGCTCCCGGGCCTCTTTCGGCAGAAGACACACACTGCAGAGCACTGTGAGCGGCAGAATCGTCTTTGCGCGAAGAAGCAGCTTCTTCGTCTCCGGGAGCCGGAGAGAGCGGCAACTTCGCAAAGGTGATGAAACAAGCTGTACAACACTGCGATTGTGTGCGCAGCTTGCCAACTGAGAGAAAACAGTACCTGACCACTCTCCTGCCTTTTGTAATCACATGAACATTCGATTGCAAGCTGTTTTGGACAACTTTCTTTCTCTTCTTGCAAAACACTCGGCAGACCTCCGTGCAGCCTCTAGAAGACGATGGGAGATGTTTTCTGTGCTGGCACAGTTTCTCCTTGCCAGACAGAGTGGAAAAGCTTTTTGCTAAGATGTAGACGAGAAGAGAGGCTAAAGACGAAGGTACGGTGCTCTGCAGAGCTAAGCACCGCTCCCGGACCTCTTTCGGCAGAAGCCGCACACCACAGAGCACTGTGAGCGGCAGAATCGTCTTAGCGCGAAGAAGCAGCTTCTTCGTCCCCCGGAGCCGGAGAGAGCGGCAACTTCGCAAAGGTGATGAAACAAGCTGTACAACACTGCGATTGTGTGCGCAGCTTGCCAACTGAGAGAAAACAGTACCTGACCACTCTCCTGCCTTTTCTATTCACATGAACATTCGATTGCAAGCTGTTTTGGACAACTTTCTTTCTCTTCTTGCAAAACACTCGGCAGACCTCCGTGCAGCCTCTAGAACACGATGGGAGATGTTTTTTGTGCTGGCACAGTTTCTCCTTGCCAGACAGAGTGGAAAAGCTTTTTGCTAAGATGTAGACGAGAAGAGAGGCTAAAGACGAAGGTACGGTGCTCTGCAGAGCTAAGCACAGCTCCCGGACCTCTTTCGGCAGAAGGCGCACACCGCAGAGCACTGTGAGCGGCAGAATCGTCTTTGCGCGAAGAAGCAGCTTCTTCGTCTCCGGGAGCCGGAGAGAGCGGCAACTTCGCAAAGGTGATGAAACAAGCTGTACAACACTGCGATTGTGTGCGCAGCTTGCCAACTGAGACAAAACAGTACCTGACCACTCTCCTGCCTTTTCTAATCACATGAACATTCGATTGGAAGCTGTTTTGGACAACTTTCTTTCTCTTCTTGCAAAACACTCGGCAGACCTCCGTGCAGCCTCTAGAACACGATGGGAGATGTTTTCTGTGCTGGCACAGTTTCTCCTTGCCAGACAGAGTGGAAAAGCTTTTTGCTAGGATTTAGACAAGAGCAGACGCTAAAGACGAAGGTACGGTGCTCTGCAGAGCTAAGCACAGCTCCCGGGCCTCTTTCGGCAGAAGACAAACACTGCAGAGCACTGTGAGCGGCAGAATCGTCTTTGCGCGAAGAAGCAGCTTCTTCGTCTCCGGGAGCCGGAGAGAGCGGCAACTTCGCAAAGGTGATGAAACAAGCTGTACAACACTGCGATTGTGTGCGCAGCTTGCCAACTGAGAGAAAACAGTACCTGACCACTCTCCTGCCTTTTCTATTCACATGAACATTCGATTGCAAGCTGTTTTGGACAACTTTCTTTCTCTTCTTGCAAAACACTCGGCAGACCTCCGTGCAGCCTCTAGAAGACGATGGGAGATGTTTTCTGTGCTGGCACAGTTTCTCCTTGCCAGACAGAGTGGAAAAGCTTTTTGCTAAGATGTAGACGAGAAGAGAGGCTAAAGACGAAGGTACGGTGCTCTGCAGAGCTAAGCACCGCTCCCGGACCTCTTTCGGCAGAAGGCGCACACCGCAGAGCACTGTGAGCGGCAGAATCGTCTATGCGCGAAGAAGCAGCTTCTTCGTCCCCCGGAGCCGGAGAGAGCGGCAACTTCGCAAAGGTGATGAAACAAGCTGTACAACACTGCGATTGTGTGCGCAGCTTGCCAACTGAGAGAAAACAGTACCTGACCACTCTCCTGCCTTTTCTATTCACATGAACATTCGATTGCAAGCTGTTTTGGACAACTTTCTTTCTCTTCTTGCAAAACACTCGGCAGACATCCGTGCAGCCTCTAGAACACGATGGGAGATGTTTTTTGTGCTGGCAAAGTTTCTCCTTGCCAGACAGAGTGGAAAAGCTTTTTGCTAAGATGTAGACGAGAAGAGAGGCTAAAGACGAAGGTACGGTGCTCTGCAGAGCTAAGCACAGCTCCCGGACCTCCTTCGGCAGAAGCCGCACACCGCAGAGCACTGTGAGCGGCAGAATCGTCTTTGCGCGAAGAAGCAGCTTCTTCGTCTCCGGGAGCCGGAGAGAGCGGCAACTTCGCAAAGGTGATGAAACAAGCTGTACAACACTGCGATTGTGTGCGCAGCTTGCCAACTGAGAGAAAACAGTACCTGACCACTCTCCTGCCTTTTCTAATCACATGAACATTCGATTGGAAGCTGTTTTGGACAACTTTCTTTCTCTTCTTGCAAAACACTCGGCAGACCTCCGTGCAGCCTCTAGAACACGATGGGAGATGTTTTCTGTGCTGGCACAGTTTCTCCTTGCCAGACAGAGTGGAAAAGCTTTTTGCTAAGATGTAGACGAGAAGAGAGGCTAAAGACGAAGGTACGGTGCTCTGCAGAGCTAAGCACCGCTCCCGGACCTCTTTCGGCAGAAGCCGCACACCACAGAGCACTGTGAGCGGCAGAATCGTCTTAGCGCGAAGAAGCAGCTTCTTCGTCCCCCGGAGCCGGAGAGAGCGGCAACTTCGCAAAGGTGATGAAACAAGCTGTACAACACTGCGATTGTGTGCGCAGCTTGCCAACTGAGAGAAAACAGTACCTGACCACTCTACTGTCTTTTCTATTCACATGAACATTCGATTGCCAGCTGTTTTGGACAACTTTCTTTCTCTTCTTGCAAAACATTCGGCAGACCTCCGTGCAGCCTCTAGAACACGATGGGAGATGTTTTTTGTGCTGGCACAGTTTCTCCTTGCCAGACAGAGTGGAAAAGCTTTTTGCTAATATGTAGACGAGAAGAGAGGCTAAAGACGAAGGTACGGTGCTCTGCAGAGCTAAGCACAGCTCCCGGGCCTCTTTCGGCAGAAGACACACACTGCAGAGCACTGTGAGCGGCAGAATCGTCTTTGCGCGAAGAAGCAGCTTCTTCGTCCGGGGGGCCGGAGAGAGCGGCAACTTCGCAAAGGTGATGAAACAAGCTGTACAACACTGCGATTGTGTGCGCAGCTTGCCAACTGAGAGAAAACAGTACCTGACCACTCTCCTGCCTTTTCTATTCACATGAACATTCGATTGCAAGCTGTTTTGGACAACTTTCTTTCTCTTCTTGCAAAACACTCGGCAGACCTCCGTGCAGCCTCTAGAAGACGATGGGAGATGTTTTCTGTGCTGGCACAGTTTCTCCTTGCCAGACTGAGTGGAAAAGCTTTTTGCTAAGATGTAGACGAGAAGAGAGGCTAAAGACGAAGGTACGGTGGTCTGCAGAGATAAGCACAGTTCCCGGGCCTCTTTCGGCAGAAGACACACACTGCAGAGCACTGTGAGCGGCAGAATCATCTTTGCGCGAAGAAGCAGCTTCTTCGTCTCCGGGAGCCGGAGAGAGCGGCAACTTCGCAAAGGTGATGAAACAAGCTGTACAACACTGCGATTGTGTGCGCAGCTTGCCAACTGAGAGAAAACAGTACCTGACCACTCTCCTGCCTTTTCTATTCACATGAACATTCGATTGCAAGCTGTTTTGGACAACTTTCTTTCTCTTCTTGCAAAACACTCGGCAGACCTCCGTGCAGCCTCTAGAAGACGATGGGAGATGTTTTCTGTGCTGGCACAGTTTCTCCTTGCCAGACAGAGTGGAAAAGCTTTTTGCTAAGATGTAGACGAGAAGAGAGGCTAAAGACGAAGGTACGGTGCTCTGCAGAGCTAAGCACAGCTCCCGGGCCTCTTTCGGCAGAAGACTCACACTGCAGAGCACTGTGAGCGGCAGAATCGTCTTTGCGCGAAGAAGCAGCTTCTTCGTCTCCGGGAGCCGGAGAGAGCGGCAACTTCGCAAAGGTGATGAAACAAGCTGTACAACACTGCGATTGTGTGCGCAGCTTGCCAACTGAGAGAAAACAGTACCTGACCACTCTCCTGCCTTTTCTATACACATGAATATTCGATTGCAAGCTGTTTTGGACAACTTTCTTTCTCTTCTTGCAAAACACTCGGCAGACCTCCGTGCAGCTTCTAGAACACGATGGGAGATGTTTTCTGTGCTGGCACAGTTTCTCCTTGCCAGACAGAGTGGAAAAGCTTTTTGCTAAGATGTAGACGAGAAGAGAGGCTAAAGACGAAGGTACGGTGCTCTGCAGAGCTAAGCACAGCTCCCGGGCCTCTTTCGGCAGAAGACACACACTGCAGAGCACTGTGAGCGGCAGAATCGTCTTTGCGCGAAGAAGCAGCTTCTTCGTCTCCGGGAGCCGGAGAGAGCGGCACCTTCGCAAAGGTGATGAAACAAGCTGTACAACACTGCGATTGTGTGCGCAGCTTGCCAACTGAGAGAAAACAGTACCTGACCACTCTCCTGCCTTTTCTATTCACATGAACATTCGATTGCAAGCTGTTTTGGACAACTTTCTTTCTCTTCTTGCAAAACACTCGGCAGACCTCCGTGCAGCTTCTAGAACACGATGGGAGATGTTTTCTGTGCTGGCACAGTTTCTCCTTGCCAGACAGAGTGGAAAAGCTTTTTGCTAAGATGTAGACGAGAAGAGAGGCTAAAGACGAAGGTACGGTGCTCTGCAGAGCTAAGCACAGCTCCCGGGCCTCTTTCGGCAGAAGACACACACTGCAGAGCACTGTGAGCGGCAGAATCGTCTTTGCGCGAAGAAGCAGCTTCTTCGTCTCCGGGAGCCGGAGAGAGCGGCAACTTCGCAAAGGTGATGAAACAAGCTGTACAACACTGCGATTGTGTGCGCAGCTTGCCAACTGAGAGAAAACAGTACCTGACCACTCTCCTGCCTTTTGTAATCACATGAACATTCGATTGCAAGCTGTTTTGGACAACTTTCTTTCTCTTCTTGCAAAACACTCGGCAGACCTCCGTGCAGCCTCTAGAAGACGATGGGAGATGTTTTCTGTGCTGGCACAGTTTCTCCTTGCCAGACAGAGTGGAAAAGCTTTTTGCTAAGATGTAGACGAGAAGAGAGGCTAAAGACGAAGGTACGGTGCTCTGCAGAGCTAAGCACCGCTCCCGGACCTCTTTCGGCAGAAGCCGCACACCACAGAGCACTGTGAGCGGCAGAATCGTCTTAGCGCGAAGAAGCAGCTTCTTCGTCCCCCGGAGCCGGAGAGAGCGGCAACTTCGCAAAGGTGATGAAACAAGCTGTACAACACTGCGATTGTGTGCGCAGCTTGCCAACTGAGAGAAAACAGTACCTGACCACTCTCCTGCCTTTTCTATTCACATGAACATTCGATTGCAAGCTGTTTTGGACAACTTTCTTTCTCTTCTTGCAAAACACTCGGCAGACCTCCGTGCAGCCTCTAGAACACGATGGGAGATGTTTTTTGTGCTGGCACAGTTTCTCCTTGCCAGACAGAGTGGAAAAGCTTTTTGCTAAGATGTAGACGAGAAGAGAGGCTAAAGACGAAGGTACGGTGCTCTGCAGAGCTAAGCACAGCTCCCGGACCTCTTTCGGCAGAAGGCGCACACCGCAGAGCACTGTGAGCGGCAGAATCGTCTTTGCGCGAAGAAGCAGCTTCTTCGTCTCCGGGAGCCGGAGAGAGCGGCAACTTCGCAAAGGTGATGAAACAAGCTGTACAACACTGCGATTGTGTGCGCAGCTTGCCAACTGAGAAAAAACAGTACCTGACCACTCTCCTGCCTTTTCTAATCACATGAACATTCGATTGGAAGCTGTTTTGGACAACTTTCTTTCTCTTCTTGCAAAACACTCGGCAGACCTCCGTGCAGCCTCTAGAACACGATGGGAGATGTTTTCTGTGCTGGCACAGTTTCTCCTTGCCAGACAGAGTGGAAAAGCTTTTTGCTAGGATTTAGACAAGAGCAGACGCTAAAGACGAAGGTACGGTGCTCTGCAGAGCTAAGCACAGCTCCCGGGCCTCTTTCGGCAGAAGACAAACACTGCAGAGCACTGTGAGCGGCAGAATCGTCTTTGCGCGAAGAAGCAGCTTCTTCGTCTCCGGGAGCCGGAGAGAGCGGCAACTTCGCAAAGGTGATGAAACAAGCTGTACAACACTGCGATTGTGTGCGCAGCTTGCCAACTGAGAGAAAACAGTACCTGACCACTCTCCTGCCTTTTCTATTCACATGAACATTCGATTGCAAGCTGTTTTGGACAACTTTCTTTCTCTTCTTGCAAAACACTCGGCAGACCTCCGTGCAGCCTCTAGAAGACGATGGGAGATGTTTTCTGTGCTGGCACAGTTTCTCCTTGCCAGACAGAGTGGAAAAGCTTTTTGCTAAGATGTAGACGAGAAGAGAGGCTAAAGACGAAGGTACGGTGCTCTGCAGAGCTAAGCACCGCTCCCGGACCTCTTTCGGCAGAAGGCGCACACCGCAGAGCACTGTGAGCGGCAGAATCGTCTATGCGCGAAGAAGCAGCTTCTTCGTCCCCCGGAGCCGGAGAGAGCGGCAACTTCGCAAAGGTGATGAAACAAGCTGTACAACACTGCGATTGTGTGCGCAGCTTGCCAACTGAGAGAAAACAGTACCTGACCACTCTCCTGCCTTTTCTATTCACATGAACATTCGATTGCAAGCTGTTTTGGACAACTTTCTTTCTCTTCTTGCAAAACACTCGGCAGACATCCGTGCAGCCTCTAGAACACGATGGGAGATGTTTTTTGTGCTGGCAAAGTTTCTCCTTGCCAGACAGAGTGGAAAAGCTTTTTGCTAAGATGTAGACGAGAAGAGAGGCTAAAGACGAAGGTACGGTGCTCTGCAGAGCTAAGCACAGCTCCCGGACCTCCTTCGGCAGAAGCCGCACACCGCAGAGCACTGTGAGCGGCAGAATCGTCTTTGCGCGAAGAAGCAGCTTCTTCGTCTCCGGGAGCCGGAGAGAGCGGCAACTTCGCAAAGGTGATGAAACAAGCTGTACAACACTGCGATTGTGTGCGCAGCTTGCCAACTGAGAGAAAACAGTACCTGACCACTCTCCTGCCTTTTCTAATCACATGAACATTCGATTGGAAGCTGTTTTGGACAACTTTCTTTCTCTTCTTGCAAAACACTCGGCAGACCTCCGTGCAGCCTCTAGAACACGATGGGAGATGTTTTCTGTGCTGGCACAGTTTCTCCTTGCCAGACAGAGTGGAAAAGCTTTTTGCTAAGATGTAGACAAGAGCAGACGCTAAAGACGAAGGTACGGTGCTCTGCAGAGCTAAGCACAGCTCCCGGGCCTCTTTCGGCAGAAGACACACACAGCAGAGCTCTGTGAGCGGCAGAATCGTCTTTGCGCGAAGAAGCAGCTTCTTCGTCTCCGGGAGCCGGAGAGAGCGGCAACTTCGCAAAGGTGATGAAACAAGCTGTACAACACTGCGATTGTGTGCGCAGCTTGCCAACTGAGAGAAAACAGTACCTGACCACTCTCCTGCCTTTTCTATTCACATGAACATTCGATTGCAAGCTGTTTTGGACAACTTTCTTTCTCTTCTTGCAAAACACTCGGCAGACCTCCGTGCAGCCTCTACAACTCGATGGCAGATGTTTTCTGTGCTGGCACAGTTTCTCCTTGCCAGACAGAGTGGAAAAGCTTTTTGCTAAGATGTAGACAAGAAGAGAGGCTAAAGACGAAGGTACGGTGCTCTGCAGAGCTAAGCACCGCTCCCGGACCTCTTTCGGCAGAAGGCGCACACCGCAGAGCACTGTGAGCGGCAGAATGGTCTTTGCGCGAAGAAGCAGCTTCTTCGTCTCCGGAAGCCGGAGAGAGCGGCAACTTCGCAAAGGTGATGAAACAAGCTGTACAACACTGCGATTGTGTGCGCAGCTTGCCAAGTGAGAGAAAACAGTACCTGACCACTCTCCTGCCTTTTCTAATCACATGAACATTCGATTGCAAGCTGTTTTGGACAACTTTCTTTCTCTTCTTGCAAAACACTCGGCAGACCTCCGTGCAGCCTCTAGAACACGATGGGAGATGTTTTCTGTGCTGGCAAAGTTTCTCCTTGCCAGACAGAGTGGAAAAGCTTTTTGCTAAGATGTAGACGAGAAGAGAGGCTAAAGACGAAGGTACGGTGCTCTGCTGAGCTAAGCACAGCTCCCGGACCTCTTTCGGCAGAAGGCGCACACCGCAGAGCACTGTGAGCGGCAGAATCGTCTTTGCGCGAAGAAGCAGCTTCTTCGTCTCCGGGAGCCGGAGAGAGCGGCAACTTCGCAAAGGTGATGAAACAAGCTGTACAACACTGCGATTGTGTGCGCAGCTTGCCAACTGAGAGAAAACAGTACCTGACCACTCTCCTGCCTTTTCTAATCACATGAACATTCGATTGGAAGCTGTTTTGGACAACTTTCTTTCTCTTCTTGCAAAACACTCGGCAGACCTCCGTGCAGCCTCTAGAACACGATGGGAGATGTTTTCTGTGCTGGCACAGTTTCTCCTTGCCAGACAGAGTGGAAAAGCTTTTTGCTAAGATGTAGACAAGAGCAGACGCTAAAGACGAAGGTACGGTGCTCTGCAGAGCTAAGCACAGCTCCCGGGCCTCTTTCGGCAGAAGACACACACTGCAGAGCACTGTGAGCGGCAGAATCGTCTTTGCGCGAAGAAGCAGCTTCTTCGTCTCCGGGAGCCGGAGAGAGCGGCAACTTCGCAAAGGTGATGAAAAAAGCTGTACAACACTGCGATTGTGTGCGCAGCTTGCCAACTGAGAGAAAACAGTACCTGACCACTCTCCTGCCTTTTCTATTCACATGAACATTCGATTGCAAGCTGTTTTGGACAACTTTCTTTCTCTTCTTGCAAAACACTCGGCAGACCTCCGTGCAGCCTCTAGAAGACGATGGGAGATGTTTTTTGTGCTGGCACAGTTTCTCCTTGCCAGACAGAGTGGAAAAGCTTTTTGCTAAGATGTAGACGAGAAGAGAGGCTAAAGACGAAGGTACGGTGCTCTGCAGAGCTAAGCACAGCTCCCGGGCCTCTTTCGGCAGAAGACACACACTGCAGAGCACTGTGAGCGGCAGAATCGTCTTTGCGCGAAGAAGCAGCTTCTTCGTCTCCGGGAGCCGGAGAGAGCGGCAACTTCGCAAAGGTGATGAAACAAGCTGTACAACACTGCGATTGTGTGCGCAGCTTGCCAACTGAGAGAAAACAGTACCTGACCACTCTCCTGCCTTTTCTATTCACATGAACATTCGATTGGAAGCTGTTTTGGACAACTTTCTTTCTCTTCTTGCAAAACACTCGGCAGACCTCTGTGCAGCCTCTAGAACACGATAGGAGATGTTTTCTGTGCTGGCACAGTTTATCCTTTCCAGACAGAGTGGAAAAGCTTTTTGCTAAGATGTAGAGGTGAAGAGAGGCTAAAGACGAAGGTACGGTGCTCTGCAGAGCTAAGCACCGCTCCCGGGCGTCTTTGGGCAGAAGGCGCACACCGCAGAACACTGTGAGTGGCAGTATCGTCTTTGCGCGAAGAAGCAGCTTCTTCGTCTCCGGGAGCCGGAGAGAGCGGCAACTTCACAAAGGTGATGAAACAAGCTGTACAACACTGCGATTGTGTGCGCAGCTTGCCAACTGAGAGAAAACAGTACCTGACCACTCTCCTGCCTTTTCTATTCACATGAACATTCGATTGCAAGCTGTTTTGGACAACTTTCTTTCTCTTCTTGCAAAACACTCGGCAGACCTCCGTGCAGCCTCTAGAACACGATGGGAGATGTTTTTTGTGCTGGCACAGTTTCTCCTTGCCAGACAGAGTGGAAGCTTTTAGCTAAGATGTAGACGAGAAGAGAGGCTAAAGACGAAGGTACGGTGCTCTGCAGAGCTAAGCACAGCTCCCGGACCTCTTTCGGCAGAAGGCGCACACCGCAGAGCACTGTGAGCGGCAGAATCGTCTTTGCGCGAAGAAGCAGCTTCTTCGTCTCCGGGAGCCGGAGAGAGCGGCAACTTCGCAAAGGTGATGAAACAAGCTGTACAACACTGCGATTGTGTGCGCAGCTTGCCAACTGAGAGAAAACAGTACCTGACCACTCTCCTGCCTTTTCGAACCACATGAACATTCGATTGGAAGCTGTTTTGGACAACTTTCTTTCTCTTCTTGCAAAACACTCGGCAGACCTCCGTGCAGCCTCTAGAACACGATGGGAGATGTTTTCTGTGCTGGCACAGTTTCTCCTTGCCAGACAGAGTGGAAAAGCTTTTTGTTAAGATGTAGACGAGAGCAGACGCTAAAGACGAAGGTACGGTGCTCTGCAGAGCTAAGCACAGCTCCCGGACCTCTTTCGGCAGAAGGCGCACACCGCAGAGCACTGTGAGCGGCAGAATCGTCTTTGCGCGAAGAAGCAGCTTCTTCGTCTCCGGGAGCCGGAGAGAGCGGCAACTTCGCAAAGGTGATGAAACAAGCTGTACAACACTGCGATTGTGTGCGCAGCTTGCCAACTGAGACAAAACAGTACCTGACCACTCTCCTGCCTTTTCTAATCACATGAACATTCGATTGGAAGCTGTTTTGGACAACTTTCTTTCTCTTCTTGCAAAACACTCGGCAGACCTCCGTGCAGCCTCTAGAACACGATGGGAGATGTTTTCTGTGCTGGCACAGTTTCTCCTTGCCAGACAGAGTGGAAAAGCTTTTTGCTAAGATTTAGACAAGAGCAGACGCTAAAGACGAAGGTACGGTGCTCTGCAGAGCTAAGCACAGCTCCCGGGCCTCTTTCGGCAGAAGACAAACACTGCAGAGCACTGTGAGCGGCAGAATCGTCTTTGCGCGAAGAAGCAGCTTCTTCGTCTCCGGGAGCCGGAGAGAGCGGCAACTTCGCAAAGGTGATGAAACAAGCTGTACAACACTGCGATTGTGTGCGCAGCTTGCCAACTGAGAGAAAACAGTACCTGACCACTCTCCTGCCTTTTCTATTCACATGAACATTCGATTGCAAGCTGTTTTGGACAACTTTCTTTCTCTTCTTGCAAAACACTCGGCAGACCTCCGTGCAGCCTCTAGAAGACGATGGGAGATGTTTTCTGTGCTGGCACAGTTTCTCCTTGCCAGACAGAGTGGAAAAGCTTTTTGCTAAGATGTAGACGAGAAGAGAGGCTAAAGACGAAGGTACGGTGCTCTGCAGAGCTAAGCACCGCTCCCGGACCTCTTTCGGCAGAAGGCGCACACCGCAGAGCACTGTGAGCGGCAGAATCGTCTTAGCGCGAAGAAGCAGCTTCTTCGTCCCCGGAGTCGGAGAGAGCGGCAACTTCGCAAAGGTGATGAAACAAGCTGTACAACACTGCGATTGTGTGCGCAGCTTGCCAACTGAGAGAAAACAGTACCTGACCACTCTCCTGCCTTTTCTATTCACATGAACATTCGATTGCAAGCTGTTTTGGACAACTTTCTTTCTCTTCTTGCAAAACACTCGGCAGACCTCCGTGCAGCCTCTAGAACACGATGGGAGATGTTTTTTGTGCTGGCAAAGTTTCTCCTTGCCAGACAGAGTGGAAAAGCTTTTTGCTAAGATGTAGACGAGAAGAGAGGCTAAAGACGAAGGTACGGTGCTCTGCAGAGCTAAGCACAGCTCCCGGACCTCCTTCGGCAGAAGCCGCACACCGCAGAGCACTGTGAGCGGCAGAATCGTCTTTGCGCGAAGAAGCAGCTTCTTCGTCTCCGGGAGCCGGAGAGAGCGGCAACTTCGCAAAGGTGATGAAACAAGCTGTACAACACTGCGATTGTGTGCGCAGCTTGCCAACTGAGAGAAAACAGTACCTGACCACTCTCCTGCCTTTTCTAATCACATGAACATTCGATTGGAAGCTGTTTTGGACAACTTTCTTTCTCTTCTTGCAAAACACTCGGCAGACCTCCGTGCAGCCTCTAGAACACGATGGGAGATGTTTTCTGTGCTGGCACAGTTTCTCCTTGCCAGACAGAGTGGAAAAGCTTTTTGCTAAGATGTAGACAAGAGCAGACGCTAAAGACGAAGGTACGGTGCTCTGCAGAGCTAAGCACAGCTCCCGGGCCTCTTTCGGCAGAAGACACACACAGCAGAGCTCTGTGAGCGGCAGAATCGTCTTTGCGCGAAGAAGCAGCTTCTTCGTCTCCGGGAGCCGGAGAGAGCGGCAACTTCGCAAAGGTGATGAAACAAGCTGTACAACACTGCGATTGTGTGCGCAGCTTGCCAACTGAGAGAAAACAATACCTGACCACTCTCCTGCCTTTTCTAATCACATGAACATTCGATTGCAAGCTGTTTTGGACAACTTTCTTTCTCTTCTTGCAAAACACTCGGCAGACCTCCGTGCAGCTTCTAGAACACGATGGGAGATATTTTCTGTGCTGGCACTGTTTCTCCTTGCCAGACAGACTGGAAAAGATTTTTGCTAAGATGTAGACGAGAAGAGAGGCTAAAGACGAAGGTACGGTGCTCTGCAGAGCTAAGCACAGCTCCCGGGCCTCTTTCGGCAGAAGACACACACAGCAGAGCTCTGTGAGCGGCAGAATCGTCTTTGCGCGAAGAAGCAGCTTCTTCGTCTCCGGGAGCCGGAGAGAGCGGCAACTTCGCAAAGGTGATGAAACAAGCTGTACAACACTGCGATTGTGTGCGCAGCTTGCCAACTGAGAGAAAACAGTACCTGACCACTCTACTGCCTTTTCTATTCACATGAACATTCGATTGCCAGCTGTTTTGGACAACTTTCTTTCTCTTCTTGCAAAACACTCGGCAGACCTCCGTGCAGCCTCTAGAAGACGATGGGAGATGTTTTCTGTGCTGGCACAGTTTCTCCTTGCCAGACAGAGTGGAAAAGCTTTTTGCTAAGATGTAGACGAGAAGAGAGGCTAAAGACGAAGGTACGGTGCTCTGCAGAGCTAAGCACCGCTCCCGGACCTCTTTCGGCAGAAGCCGCACACCACAGAGCACTGTGAGCGGCAGAATCGTCTTAGCGCGAAGAAGCAGCTTCTTCGTCCCCCGGAGCCGGAGAGAGCGGCAACTTCGCAAAGGTGATGAAACAAGCTGTACAACACTGCGATTGTGGTGCGCAGCTTGCCAACTGAGAGAAAACAGTACCTGACCACTCTACTGTCTTTTCTATTCACATGAACATTCGATTGCCAGCTGTTTTGGACAACTTTCTTTCTCTTCTTGCAAAACATTCGGCAGACCTCCGTGCAGCCTCTAGAACACGATGGGAGATGTTTTTTGTGCTGGCACAGTTTCTCCTTGCCAGACAGAGTGGAAAAGCTTTTTGCTAATATGTAGATGAGAAGAGAGGCTAAAGACGAAGGTACGGTGCTCTGCAGAGCTAAGCACAGCTCCCGGGCCTCTTTCGGCAGAAGACACACACTGCAGAGCACTGTGAGCGGCAGAATCGTCTTTGCGCGAAGAACCAGCTTCTTCGTCCGGGGGGCCGGAGAGAGCGGCAACTTCGCAAAGGTGATGAAACAAGCTGTACAACACTGCGATTGTGTGCGCAGCTTGCCAACTGAGAGAAAACAGTACCTGACCACTCTCCTGCCTTTTCTATTCACATGAACATTCGATTGCAAGCTGTTTTGGACAACTTTCTTTCTCTTCTTGCAAAACACTCGGCAGACCTCCGTGCAGCCTCTAGAAGACGATGGGAGATGTTTTCTGTGCTGGCACAGTTTCTCCTTGCCAGACTGAGTGGAAAAGCTTTTTGCTAAGATGTAGACGAGAAGAGAGGCTAAAGACGAAGGTACGGTGGTCTGCAGAGATAAGCACAGTTCCCGGGCCTCTTTCGGCAGAAGACACACACTGCAGAGCACTGTGAGCGGCAGAATCATCTTTGCGCGAAGAAGCAGCTTCTTCGTCTCCGGAGCCGGAGAGAGCGGCAACTTCGCAAAGGTGATGAAACAAGCTGTACAACACTGCGATTGTGTGCGCAGCTTGCCAACTGAGAGAAAACAGTACCTGACCACTCTCCTGCCTTTTCTATTCACATGAACATTCGATTGCAAGCTGTTTTGGACAACTTTCTTTCTCTTCTTGCAAAACACTCGGCAGACCTCCGTGCAGCCTCTAGAAGACGATGGGAGATGTTTTCTGTGCTGGCACAGTTTCTCCTTGCCAGACAGAGTGGAAAAGCTTTTTGCTAAGATGTAGACGAGAAGAGAGGCTAAAGACGAAGGTACGGTGCTCTGCAGAGCTAAGCACAGCTCCCGGGCCTCTTTCGGCAGAAGACTCACACTGCAGAGCACTGTGAGCGGCAGAATCGTCTTTGCGCGAAGAAGCAGCTTCTTCGTCTCTGGGAGCCGGAGAGAGCGGCAACTTCGCAAAGGTGATGAAACAAGCTGTACAACACTGCGATTGTGTGCGCAGCTTGCCAACTGAGAGAAAACAGTACCTGACCACTCTCCTGCCTTTTCTATACACATGAATATTCGATTGCAAGCTGTTTTGGACAACTTTCTTTCTCTTCTTGCAAAACACTCGGCAGACCTCCGTGCAGCTTCTAGAACACGATGGGAGATGTTTTCTGTTCTGGCACAGTTTCTCCTTGCCAGACAGAGTGGAAAAGCTTTTTGCTAAGATGTAGACGAGAAGAGAGGCTAAAGACGAAGGTACGGTGCTCTGCAGAGCTAAGCACAGCTCCCGGGCCTCTTTCGGCAGAAGACACACACTGCAGAGCACTGTGAGCGGCAGAATCGTCTTTGCGCGAAGAAGCAGCTTCTTCGTCTCCGGGAGCCGGAGAGAGCGGCACCTTCGCAAAGGTGATGAAACAAGCTGTACAACACTGCGATTGTGTGCGCAGCTTGCCAACTGAGAGAAAACAGTACCTGACCACTCTCCTGCCTTTTCTATTCACATGAACATTCGATTGCAAGCTGTTTTGGACAACTTTCTTTCTCTTCTTGCAAAACACTCGGCAGACCTCCGTGCAGCTTCTAGAACACGATGGGAGATGTTTTCTGTGCTGGCACAGTTTCTCCTTGCCAGACAGAGTGGAAAAGCTTTTTGCTAAGATGTAGACGAGAAGAGAGGCTAAAGACGAAGGTACGGTGCTCTGCAGAGCTAAGCACAGCTCCCGGGCCTCTTTCGGCAGAAGACACACACTGCAGAGCACTGTGAGCGGCAGAATCGTCTTTGCGCGAAGAAGCAGCTTCTTCGTCTCCGGGAGCCGGAGAGAGCGGCAACTTCGCAAAGGTGATGAAACAAGCTGTACAACACTGCGATTGTGTGCGCAGCTTGCCAACTGAGAGAAAACAGTACCTGACCACTCTCCTGCCTTTTGTAATCACATGAACATTCGATTGCAAGCTGTTTTGGACAACTTTCTTTCTCTTCTTGCAAAACACTCGGCAGACCTCCGTGCAGCCTCTAGAAGACGATGGGAGATGTTTTCTGTGCTGGCACAGTTTCTCCTTGCCAGACAGAGTGGAAAAGCTTTTTGCTAAGATGTAGACGAGAAGAGAGGCTAAAGACGAAGGTACGGTGCTCTGCAGAGCTAAGCACCGCTCCCGGACCTCTTTCGGCAGAAGCCGCACACCACAGAGCACTGTGAGCGGCAGAATCGTCTTAGCGCGAAGAAGCAGCTTCTTCGTCCCCCGGAGCCGGAGAGAGCGGCAACTTCGCAAAGGTGATGAAACAAGCTGTACAACACTGCGATTGTGTGCGCAGCTTGCCAACTGAGAGAAAACAGTACCTGACCACTCTCCTGCCTTTTCTATTCACATGAACATTCGATTGCAAGCTGTTTTGGACAACTTCTTTCTCTTCTTGCAAAACACTCGGCAGACCTCCGTGCAGCCTCTAGAACACGATGGGAGATGTTTTTTGTGCTGGCACAGTTTCTCCTTGCCAGACAGAGTGGAAAAGCTTTTGCTAAGATGTAGACGAGAAGAGAGGCTAAAGACGAAGGTACGGTGCTCTGCAGAGCTAAGCACAGCTCCCGGACCTCTTTCGGCAGAAGGCGCACACCGCAGAGCACTGTGAGCGGCAGAATCGTCTTTGCGCGAAGAAGCAGCTTCTTCGTCTCCGGGAGCCGGAGAGAGCGGCAACTTCGCAAAGGTGATGAAACAAGCTGTACAACACTGCGATTGTGTGCGCAGCTTGCCAACTGAGACAAAACAGTACCTGACCACTCTCCTGCCTTTTCTAATCACATGAACATTCGATTGGAAGCTGTTTTGGACAACTTTCTTTCTCTTCTTGCAAAACACTCGGCAGACCTCCGTGCAGCCTCTAGAACACGATGGGAGATGTTTTCTGTGCTGGCACAGTTTCTCCTTGCCAGACAGAGTGGAAAAGCTTTTTGCTAAGATTTAGACAAGAGCAGACGCTAAAGACGAAGGTACGGTGCTCTGCAGAGCTAAGCACAGCTCCCGGGCCTCTTTCGGCAGAAGACAAACACTGCAGAGCACTGTGAGCGGCAGAATCGTCTTTGCGCGAAGAAGCAGCTTCTTCGTCTCCGGAGCCGGAGAGAGCGGCAACTTCGCAAAGGTGATGAAACAAGCTGTACAACACTGCGATTGTGTGCGCAGCTTGCCAACTGAGAGAAAACAGTACCTGACCACTCTCCTGCCTTTTCTATTCACATGAACATTCGATTGCAAGCTGTTTTGGACAACTTTCTTTCTCTTCTTGCAAAACACTCGGCAGACCTCCGTGCAGCCTCTAGAAGACGATGGGAGATGTTTTCTGTGCTGGCACAGTTTCTCCTTGCCAGACAGAGTGGAAAAGCTTTTTGCTAAGATGTAGACGAGAAGAGAGGCTAAAGACGAAGGTACGGTGCTCTGCAGAGCTAAGCACCGCTCCCGGACCTCTTTCGGCAGAAGGCGCACACCGCAGAGCACTGTGAGCGGCAGAATCGTCTATGCGCGAAGAAGCAGCTTCTTCGTCCCCCGGAGCCGGAGAGAGCGGCAACTTCGCAAAGGTGATGAAACAAGCTGTACAACACTGCGATTGTGTGCGCAGCTTGCCAACTGAGAGAAAACAGTACCTGACCACTCTCCTGCCTTTTCTATTCACATGAACATTCGATTGCAAGCTGTTTTGGACAACTTTCTTTCTCTTCTTGCAAAACACTCGGCAGACATCCGTGCAGCCTCTAGAACACGATGGGAGATGTTTTTTGTGCTGGCAAAGTTTCTCCTTGCCAGACAGAGTGGAAAAGCTTTTTGCTAAGATGTAGACGAGAAGAGAGGCTAAAGACGAAGGTACGGTGCTCTGCAGAGCTAAGCACAGCTCCCGGACCTCCTTCGGCAGAAGCCGCACACCGCAGAGCACTGTGAGCGGCAGAATCGTCTTTGCGCGAAGAAGCAGCTTCTTCGTCTCCGGGAGCCGGAGAGAGCGGCAACTTCGCAAAGGTGATGAAACAAGCTGTA